>NC_052157.1:99127304-99242780 GCF_902713615.1 Scyliorhinus canicula | reverse complement strand
GTCTGGCTGAATCCTGGGCACTGGGTGAATCCTGGGCTCTGGCTGAATGCTGGGCACTGGGTGAATCCTGGGCTCTGGCTGAATCCTGGGCACTGGGTGAATCCCGGGAAGTGGCTGAATCCTGGGCTCTGGCTGAATCCTGGGCTCCGGCTGAATCCTGGTCACTGGGTGTATCCTGGGCTCCGGCTGAATCCTGGGCAGTGGGTGAATCCTGGGTTCCGGCTGAATCCCGGGCAGTGGGTGAATCCTGGGCTCTGGCTGAATCCCGGGCAGTGGCTGAATCCTGGGCTCTGCTGAATCCTGGGCTCCGGCTGAATACTGGGCTCCGGCTGAATCCCGGGCAGTGGCTGAATTCTGGGCTCCGGCTGAATACTGGGCTCCGGCTGAATCCTGGGCACTGGGTGAATACTGGGCTCCGGCTGAATACTGGGCTCCGGCTGAATCCCGGGCAGTGGCTGAATCCTGGGCTCCGGCTGAATACTGGGCAGTGGGTGAATCCCGGGCAGTGGCTGAATCCTGGGCTCCGGCTGAATACTGGGCTCCGGCTGAATCCCGGGCAGTGGCTGAATCCTGGGCTCCGGCTGAATCCTGGGCTCCGGCTGAATCCTGGGCACTGGGTGAATCCTGGGCTCCGACTGAATTCTGGGCTCTGGCTGAATCCTGGGCACTGGGTGAATCCTGGGCTCCGGCTGAATCCTGGGCTCCGGCTGAATCCTGGGCACTGGGTGAATCCTGGGCTCTGGCTGAATCCTGGGCACTGGGTGAATCCTGGGCTCTGGCTGAATCCTGGGCACTGGGTGAATCCTGGGCTCTGGCTGAATGCTGGGCACTGGGTGAATCCTGAGCTCTGGCTGAATCCTGGGCACTGGGTGAATCCCGGGAAGTGGCTGAATCCTGGGCTCTGGCTGAATCCTGGGGTCTGGCTGAATCCTGGGCACTGGGTGTATCCTGGGCTCCGGCTGAATCCTGGGCACTGGGTGTATCCTGGGCTCCGGCTTAGGGGCAGCAGGGTAGCATGGTGGTTAGCATAAATGCTTCACAGCTGCAGGGTCCCAGGTTCGATTCCCGACTGGGTCACTGTCTGTGTGGTGTCTGCACGTCCTCCCCCTGTGTGCGTGGGTTTCCTCCGGGTGCTCCGGTTTCCTCCCACAGTTCAAAGATGTGCGGGTTTGGTGGATTGGCCATGCTAAATTTCCCGTAGTGTCCTAATAAAAGTAAGGTTAAGGGGGGGGGGGTTGTTGGGTTATGGGTATAGGGTGGATACGTGGGTTTGAGTAGGGTGATCATGGCTCGGCACAACATTGAGGGCCGAAGGGCCTGTTCTGTGCTGTACTGTTCTATGTTCTATGGCTGAATCCTGGGCTCCGGCTGAATCCTGGGCACTAGGTGAATCCTGGGCTCCGGCTGAATCCTGGGCTCTGGGTGTATACAGGGCTCTGGCTGAATCCTGGGCACTGGGTGTATCCTGGGCAGTGGCTGAATTCTGGGCACTGGGTGAATCCTGGGCTCCGGCTGAATCCTGGGCACTGGGTGTATCCTGGGCTCCTGGCTGAATCCTGGGCACTGGGTGTATCCTGGGCTCCGGCTGAATCCTGGGCTCCGGCTGAATCCTGGGCTCCGGCTGAATCCTGGGCACTGGGTGAATCCTGGGCTGTGGGTGAATCCTGGGCTCAGGCTGAATCCGGGGCTGTGGGTGAATCCTGGACACTGGCTGAATCCCGGGCAGTGGGTGAATCCTGGGCTCTGGCTGAATCCTGGGCTCCGGCTGAATTCTGGGCTCCGGATGAATCTTGGGCACTGGGTGAATCCTGGGCTCCGGCAGATTCCTGGGCTCTGGGCGAATCCTGGGCTCCGACTGAATCCTGGGCGCTGGGTGAATCCTGGGCTCCGGCTGAATCATGGGCTCCGCCTGTATCCTGGGCTCCGGCTGAATCCTGGCACAGGGTGAATCCTGGACTCCAGCAGATTCCTGGGCTCTGGGCGAATCCTGGGCTCCGACTGAATCCTGGGCTCTGGCTGAATCCTGGGCGCTGGGTGAATCCTGGGCTCCGCCTGTATCCTGGGCTCTGGCTGAATCCTGGGCTCCGGCTTAATCCTGGGCACTGGTTGAATCCTGGGCACTGGGTGTATCCAGGGCTCCGGCTGAATCCTGGGCAGTGGCTGAATCCTGGGCACTGGGTGAATCCTGGGCTCTGGGTGAATCCTGGGCACTGGTGAATCCTGGGCACTGGGTGAATCCTGGGCACTGGGTGAATCCTGGGCTCCGGCTGAATCCTGGCACAGGGTGAATCCTGGACTCCAGCAGATTCCTGGGCTCTGGGCGAATCCTGGGCTCCGACTGAATCCTGGGCTCTGGCTGAATCCTGGGCGCTGGGTGAATCCTGGGCTCCGCCTGTATCCTGGGCTCTGGCTGAATCCTGGGCTCCGGCTTAATCCTGGGCACTGGTTGAATCCTGGGCACTGGGTGAATCCCGGGAACTGGGTGTATCCAGGGCTCCGGCTGAATCCTGGGCGCTGGGTGAATCCTGGGCACTGTGTGTATCCTGGGCTCCGTCTGAATCCTGGGCTCTGGCTGAATCCTGGGCTCCGGCTGAATCCTTGGCTCCGGCTGAATCCTGGGCACTGGGTGTATCCTGGGCTCCGGCTGAATCCTGGGCACTGGGTGAATCCTGGGCACTGGGTGAATCCTGGGCTCTGGGTGAATCCTGGGCACTGGGTGAATACTGGGCACTGGGTGAATCCTGGGCTCTGGGTGAATCCTGGGCTCCGGCTGAATCCTGGGTACTGGGTGAGTCCTGTGCTCCGGCTGAATCCTGGGCACTGGGTGAATCCTGGGCTCCGGCTGAATACTGGGCTCCGGCTGAATCCCGGGCAGTGGCTGAATCCTGGGCTCCGGCTGAATACTGGGCAGTGGGTGAATCCCGGGCAGTGGCTGAATCCTGGGCTCCGGCTGAATACTGGGCTCCGGCTGAATCCCGGGCAGTGGCTGAATCCTGGGCTCCGGCTGAATCCTGGGCTCCGGCTGAATCCTGGACACTGGGTGAATCCTGGGCTCCGACTGAATTCTGGGCTCTGGCTGAATCCTGGGCACTGGGTGAATCCTGGGCTCCGACTGAATTCTGGGCTCTGGCTGAATCCTGGGCACTGGGTGAATCCTGGGCTCCGGCTGAATCCTGGGCTCCGGCTGAATCCTGGGCACTGGGTGAATCCTGGGCTCTGGCTGAATCCTGGGCACTGGGTGAATCCTGGGCTCTGGCTGAATCCTGGGCACTGGGTGAATCCTGGGCTCTGGCTGAATGCTGGGCACTGGGTGAATCCTGGGCTCTGGCTGAATCCTGGGCACTGGGTGAATCCCGGGAAGTGGCTGAATCCTGGGCTCTGGCTGAATCCTGGGGTCTGGCTGAATCCTGGGCACTGGGTGTATCCTGGGCTCCGGCTGAATCCTGGGCACTGGGTGTATCCTGGGCTCCGGCTTAGGGGCAGCAGGGTAGCATGGTGGTTAGCATAAATGCTTCACAGCTGCAGGGTCCCAGGTTCGATTCCCGACTGGGTCACTGTCTGTGTGGTGTCTGCACGTCCTCCCCCTGTGTGCGTGGGTTTCCTCCGGGTGCTCCGGTTTCCTCCCACAGTTCAAAGATGTGCGGGTTTGGTGGATTGGCCATGCTAAATTTCCCGTAGTGTCCTAATAAAAGTAAGGTTAAGGGGGGGGGGGTTGTTGGGTTATGGGTATAGGGTGGATACGTGGGTTTGAGTAGGGTGATCATGGCTCGGCACAACATTGAGGGCCGAAGGGCCTGTTCTGTGCTGTACTGTTCTATGTTCTATGGCTGAATCCTGGGCTCCGGCTGAATCCTGGGCACTAGGTGAATCCTGGGCTCCGGCTGAATCCTGGGCTCTGGGTGTATACAGGGCTCTGGCTGAATCCTGGGCACTGGGTGTATCCTGGGCAGTGGCTGAATTCTGGGCACTGGGTGAATCCTGGGCTCCGGCTGAATCCTGGGCACTGGGTGTATCCTAGGCTCCGGCTGAATCCTGGGCACTGGGTGTATCCTGGGCTCCGGCTGAATCCTGGGCTCCGGCTGAATCCTGGGCTCCGGCTGAATCCTGGGCACTGGGTGAATCCTGGGCTGTGGGTGAATCCTGGGCTCAGGCTGAATCCGGGGCTGTGGGTGAATCCTGGACACTGGCTGAATCCTGGGCACTATGTGAATCCTGGGCACTGGCTGAATCCTCGGCACTGGCTGAATCCTGGGCACTGGGTGTATCCTGGGCTCTGGCTGAATCCTGGGCACTAGGTGAATACTGGACTCCGGCTGAATCCTGGGCTCCGGCTGAATCCTGTGCTCCGGCTGAATCCTGGGCACTGGGTGAATCCTGGGCTCTGGCTGAATCCTGGGCTCCAGCTGAATCGTGGGCTCCGGCTGAATCCTGGGCACTGGATGTATCCTGGGCACTGGGTGAATCCTGGGCACTGGGTGAATCCTGGTCTCCGGCTGAATCCTGGGCTCTGGCTGAATCCTGGTCTCCGGCTGAATCCTGGGCACAGGGTGAATCCTGGACTCCGGCAGATTCCTGGGCTCTGGGTGAATCCTGGGCACTGGGTGAATCCTGGGCTCCGGCTGAATCCCGCGCAGTTGGTGAATCCTGGGCAGTGGCTGAATCCTGGGCTCCGGCTGAATCCTTGGCTTCGGCTGTATCCTGGGCACTGGGTGTATCCTGGGCTCCGGCTGAATCCTGGGCAGTGGCTGAATCCTGGGCTCTGGGTGAATCCTGGGCACTGGGTGAATCCTGGGCACTGGGTGAATCCTGGGCACTGGGTGAATCCTGGGCTCCGTCTGAATCCTGGGCTCCGGCTGAATCCTGGCACAGGGTGAATCCTGGACTCCGGCAGATTCCTGGGCTCTGGGCGAATCCTGGGCTCCGACTGAATCCTGGGCTCTGGCTGAATCCTGGGCGCTGGGTGAATCCTGGGCTCCGCCTGTATCCTGGGCTCTGGCTGAATCCTGGGCTCCGGCTTAATCCTGGGCACTGGTTGAATCCTGGGCACTGGGTGTATCCAGGGCTCCGGCTGAATCCTGGGCAGTGGCTGAATCCTGGGCACTGGGTGAATCCTGGGCTCTGGGTGAATCCTGGGCACTGGGTGAATCCTGGGCACTGGGTGAATCCTGGGCACTGGGTGAATCCTGGGCTCCGGCTGAATCCTGGGCTCCGTCTGAATCCTGGGCTCCGGCTGAATCCTGGCACAGGGTGAATCCTGGACTCCAGCAGATTCCTGGGCTCTGGGCGAATCCTGGGCTCCGACTGAATCCTGGGCTCTGGCTGAATCCTGGGCGCTGGGTGAATCCTGGGCTCCGCCTGTATCCTGGGCTCTGGCTGAATCCTGGGCTCCGGCTTAATCCTGGGCACTGGTTGAATCCTGGGCACTGGGTGAATCCCGGGAACTGGGTGTATCCAGGGCTCCGGCTGAATCCTGGGCGCTGGGTGAATCCTGGGCACTGTGTGTATCCTGGGCTCCGTCTGAATCCTGGGCTCTGGCTGAATCCTGGGCTCCGGCTGAATCCTTGGCTCCGGCTGAATCCTGGGCACTGGGTGTATCCTGGGCTCCGGCTGAATCCTGGGCAGTGGCTGAATCCTGGGCACTGGGTGAATCCTGGGCTCTGGGTGAATCCTGGGCACTGGCTGAATACTGGGCACTGGGTGAATCCTGGGCTCTGGGTGAATCCTGGGCTCCGGCTGAATCCTGGGTACTGGGTGAGTCCTGTGCTCCGGCTGAATCCTGGGCACTGGGTGAATCCTGGGCTCCGGCTGAATACTGGGCTCCGGCTGAATCCCGGGCAGTGGCTGAATCCTGGGCTCCGGCTGAATACTGGGCAGTGGGTGAATCCCGGGCAGTGGCTGAATCCTGGGCTCCGGCTGAATACTGGGCTCCGGCTGAATCCCGGGCAGTGGCTGAATCCTGGGCTCCGGCTGAATCCTGGGCTCCGGCTGAATCCTGGGCACTGGGTGAATCCTGGGCTCCGACTGAATTCTGGGCTCTGGCTGAATCCTGGGCACTGGGTGAATCCTGGGCTCTGGCTGAATCCTGGGCTCCGGCTGAATCCTGGGCACTGGGTGAATCCTGGGCTCTGGCTGAATCCTGGGCACTGGGTGAATCCTGGGCTCTGGCTGAATCCTGGGCACTGGGTGAATCCTGGGCTCTGGCTGAATGCTGGGCACTGGGTGAATCCTGGGCTCTGGCTGAATCCTGGGCACTGGGTGAATCCCGGGAAGTGGCTGAATCCTGGGCTCTGGCTGAATCCTGGGGTCTGGCTGAATCCTGGGCACTGGGTGTATCCTGGGCTCCGGCTGAATCCTGGGCACTGGGTGTATCCTGGGCTCCGGCTTAGGGGCAGCAGGGTAGCATGGTGGTTAGCATAAATGCTTCACAGCTGCAGGGTCCCAGGTTCGATTCCCGACTGGGTCACTGTCTGTGTGGTGTCTGCACGTCCTCCCCCTGTGTGCGTGGGTTTCCTCCGGGTGCTCCGGTTTCCTCCCACAGTTCAAAGATGTGCGGGTTTGGTGGATTGGCCATGCTAAATTTCCCGTAGTGTCCTAATAAAAGTAAGGTTAAGGGGGGGGGGGTTGTTGGGTTATGGGTATAGGGTGGATACGTGGGTTTGAGTAGGGTGATCATGGCTCGGCACAACATTGAGGGCCGAAGGGCCTGTTCTGTGCTGTACTGTTCTATGTTCTATGGCTGAATCCTGGGCTCCGGCTGAATCCTGGGCACTAGGTGAATCCTGGGCTCCGGCTGAATCCTGGGCTCTGGGTGTATACAGGGCTCTGGCTGAATCCTGGGCACTGGGTGTATCCTGGGCAGTGGCTGAATTCTGGGCACTGGGTGAATCCTGGGCTCCGGCTGAATCCTGGGCACTGGGTGTATCCTGGGCTCCGGCTGAATCCTGGGCACTGGGTGTATCCTGGGCTCCGGCTGAATCCTGGGCTCCGGCTGAATCCTGGGCTCCGGCTGAATCCTGGGCACTGGGTGAATCCTGGGCTGTGGGTGAATCCTGGGCTCAGGCTGAATCCGGGGCTGTGGGTGAATCCTGGACACTGGCTGAATCCTGGGCACTATGTGAATCCTGGGCTCCGGCTGAATCCTGGGCACTGGGTGAATCCTGGGCTCCGGTTGAATCTTGGGCACTGGGTGAATCCTGGGCTCCGGCAGATTCCTGGGCTCTGGGCGAATCCTGGGCTCCGACTGAATCCTGGGCGCTGGGTGAATCCTGGGCTCCGGCTGAATCATGGGCTCCGCCTGTATCCTGGGCTCCGGCTGAATCCTGGCACAGGGTGAATCCTGGACTCCGGCAGATTCCTGGGCTCTGGGCGAATCCTGGGCTCCGACTGAATCCTGGGCGCTGGGTGAATCCTGGGCTCCGGCTGAATCCTGGGCTCCAGCTTAATCCTGGGCACTGGGTGAATCCTGGGCACTGGGTGAATCCCGGGCACTGGGTGTATCCAGGGCTCCAGCTGAATCCTGGGCTCTGGCTGAATCCTGGGCACTGGGTGAATCCTGGGCTCTGGCTGAATCCTGGGCTCCGGCTGAATCCTTGGCTTCGGCTGTATCCTGGGCACTGGGTGTATCCTGGGCTCCGGCTGAATCCTGGGCAGTGGCTGAATCCTGGGCCCTGGGTGAATCCTGGGCTCTGGGTGAATCCTGGGCACTGGGTGAATCCTGGGCACTGGGTGAATCCTGGGCACTGGGTGAATCCTGGGCTCCGGCTGAATCCTGGGCTCCGTCTGAATCCTGGGCTCCGGCTGAATCCTGGCACAGGGTGAATCCTGGACTCCGGCAGATTCCTGGGCTCTGGGCGAATCCTGGGCTCCGACTGAATCCTGGGCTCTGGCTGAATCCTGGGCGCTGGGTGAATCCTGGGCTCCGCCTGTATCCTGGGCTCTGGCTGAATCCTGGGCTCCGGCTTAATCCTGTGCACTGGTTGAATCCTGGGCACTGGGTGTATCCAGGGCTCCGGCTGAATCCTGGGCAGTGGCTGAATCCTGGGCACTGGGTGAATCCTGGGCTCTGGGTGAATCCTGGGCACTGGGTGAATCCTGGGCACTGGGTGAATCCTGGGCACTGGGTGAATCCTGGGCTCCGGCTGAATCCTGGGCTCCGTCTGAATCCTGGGCTCCGGCTGAATCCTGGCACAGGGTGAATCCTGGACTCCGGCAGATTCCTGGGCTCTGGGCAAATCCTGGGCTCCGACTGAATCCTGGGCTCTGGCTGAATCCTGGGCGCTGGGTGAATCCTGGGCTCCGCCTGTATCCTGGGCTCTGGCTGAATCCTGGGCTCCGGCTTAATCCTGGGCACTGGTTGAATCCTGGGCACTGGGTGAATCCCGGGAACAGGGTGTATCCAGGGCTCCGGCTGAATCCTGGGCGCTGGGTGAATCCTGGGCACTGTGTGTATCCTGGGCTCCGTCTGAATCCTGGGTCTGGCTGAATCCTGGGCACTGGGTGAATCCTGGGCTCTGGGTGAATCCTGGGCTCCGGCTGAATCCTGGGCTCCGGCTGAATCCTGGGCTCTGGCTTCATCCTGGGCACTGGGTGTATCCTGAGCTCTAGCTGAATCCTGGGCTCTGGCTGAATCCTGGGCTCCGGCTGTATCTTGGGCTCCGGCTGAATCCTGGGCTCCGGCTGAATCCTGGCACAGGGTGAATCCTGGACTCCGGCAGATTCCTGGGCTCTGGGCGAATCCTGGGCTCCGGCTGAATCCTGGGCACTGGGTGTATCCTGGGCAGTGGGTGAATCCTGGGCACTGGCTGAATCCTGGGCACTGGGTGAGTCCTGTGCTCCGGCTGAATCCTGGGCACTGGGTGAATCCTGGGCTCCGGCTGAATCCTGGGCTCTGGCTGAATCCTGGGCAGTGGGTGAATCCTGGGCTCTGGCTGAATCCTGGGCTCTGTCTAAATCCTGGGCTCCGGCTGAATCCTGGGCTCCGGGTTTATCCTGGGCTCCGGCTGAATCCTGGGCTCCGGCTGAATCCTGGGCTCCGGCTTCATCCTGGGCACTGGGTGTACCCTGGGCACTGGGTGAACCCTGGGCTCTGGCTGAAACCTGGGCTCTGGCTGAATCCTGGGCACAGGGTGAATCCTGAGCTCCGGCTGAATCCTGGGCTCTGGTTGAATCCTGGGCTCTGGCTGAATCCTGGGCTCCGGCTGAATCTTGGGCTCCGGCTGAATCCTGGGCACTGGGTGAATCCTCGGCACTGGGTGAATCCTGGGCTCCGGCTGAATCCTGGCCTCAGGGTGAATCCTGGGCTCCAGCTAAATCCTGGGCACTGGGTGTATCCTGGGTACTGGGTGAATCCGATGAACACATATTTAGATGAACCTAATAGATCATTACTATTATGCATTCCTGGATCTCTCCCAGTGAGGGTGGGATGCAGATTGCACCGGGCTTCCCGAGTCTGGTAACTCTTGCTCGGCATTTCACTCAGCACCAAGGCTGATTTGGATTCTCCCAGTGGATCCCATTGCATCTCCACTCCAAATCTCCAACTTCAGCCTGACTCCCTCAGGGTGTCCAGGGGAAGTGCCAGGGTATCTATCATCCTGCCCTGCCCAACCACCCAAGAGTCTTCAATGGCTTGCGAGACCACCCCCGAGGTGCCTTTATACCTGGTCCACATTTGTGTGGACCAGTGCTAAATGGTGCCCTGGCGAGTCTTTGCGGGTGTGAATGTCGAGCGCTGGGTGAATCTGGCATTCGGGTATTTAAATGAGCCGTTTTCAGATCTGGATTTTTATGGGTGGAATGAGTTGGGTGTCTTCTGATATGCCAGGCGCGGTCCTGATTTGGGGCTCTCGCACGGTTCCCCGTTGTGCCTGGCTACGTCCAGGCACACCGGGACCGCTGAATCATGCCCATTGTCTGTGTTGCCAACACCAAGAATTCCCGGGATCTTCAAAGATGAGAAACTTCTATGTTGTCTTCACTGCTTCTTGTTAAGTATATGCAAAATATTGCTTCGTAAACTTCATAAAATATTGCTTGATTCATTTTTGAAAAATGTAGAGTGCCCAGTTTTCTTTTCCAATTGAGGGGCAATTTAGTGTGGCCAATTCACCTATACTGCAACATAATAACATAAGAACTAGGAGCAGCAGTAGGCCAAATGGCCCCTCGAGCCTGCTCCGCCATTCAATTAGATCATGGCTGATCTTTTGTGGACTCAGCTCCACTTTCCGGCCCGAACACCATCACCCTTAATCCCTTTATTCTTCAAAAAACTATCTATCCTTATCTTAAAAACATTTAATGAAGGAGCCTCAACTGCTTCACTGGGCAAGGAATTCCATAGATTCACAACCCTTTGGGTGAAGAAGTTCCTCCTAAACTCAGTCCTAAATCTACTTCCCCTTATTTTGAGGCTATGGCCGCTAGTTCTGCTTTCACCCGCCAGTGGAAACAACCTGCCCGCATCTATCAGAGATAGATAGAGATAGAGAAATACAGCACAGAACAGGCCCTTCGGCCCACGATGTTGCGCCGAACTTTTGTCCTAGGTTAATCATAGAATTTTGGACAATTTGTCATGGCCAATCCACCCAACCTGCACATCTTTGGACTGTGGGAGGAAACCGGAGTACCCGGAGGAAACCCACGCAGTCACGGGGAGGATGTGCAGACTCCACACAGACAGTGACCCAAGTCGAAATCGAACTTGGGACCCTGGAGCTGTGAAGCAATTGTGCTATCCACAATGCTACCGTGCTGCCCTTAAGAAGTTAACCTACACTCCCTTATTCTACCCTAATCCAAGTACCTATCCAATAGCCGTTTGAAGGTCCATAAATTTTCCGACTCAACTACTACCACAGGCAGTGCATTCCATGCCCCCACTACTCTCTGGGTAAAGAACCTACCTCTGACATCCCCTCTATATCTTCCACCATTTATCTTAAATTTATGTCCCCTTGTAATGGTGTGTTCCACCCGGGGAAAAAGTCTCTGACTATCTACTCTATCTATTCCCCTGATCATCTTATAAACCTCTATCAAGTCGCCCCTCATCCTTCTCCGTTCTAATGAGAAAAGGCCTAGCACCCTCAACCTTTCCTCATAAGACCTACTCTCCATTCCAGGCAACATCCTGGTAAATCTCCTTTGCACCTTTTCCAAAGCTTCCACATCCTTCCTAAAATGAGGTGACCAGAACTGCACACAGTACTCCAAATGTGGCCTGACCAAGGTTTTGTACAGCTGCATCATCACCTCACGGCTCTTAAATTCAATCCCTCTGCTAATGAACGCTAGCACACCATAGGCCTTCTTCACAGCTCTATCCACTTGAGTGGCAACTTTCAAAGAACAATGAACATAGACCCCAAGATCTCTCTGCTCCTCCACATTGCCAAGAACCCTACCATTAACCCTGTATTCCGCATTCAGATTTGTCCTTCCAAAATGGACAACCTCACACTTGTCAGGGTTAAACTCCATCTGCCACTTCTCAGCCCAGCTCTGCATTCTATCTATGTCTCTTTGAAGCCGACAACAGCCCTCCTCACTATCCACAACTCCACCAATCTTCGTATCATCTGCAAATTTACTGACCCACCCTTCAACTCCCTCATCCAAGTCGTTAATGAAAATCACAAACAGCAGAGGACCCAGAACTGATCCCTGCGGTACGCCACTGATAACTGGGCTCCAGGCTGAATATTTGCCATCCACCACAACTCTCTGTCTTCTATCGGTTAGCCAGTTTGTTATCCAACTGGCCAAATTTCCCACTATCCCATGCCTCCTTACTTTCTGCATAAGCCTACCATGGGGAACCTTATCAAATGCCTTACTAAAATCCATGTACACTACATCCACTGCTTTACCTTCATCCACATGCTTGGTCACCTCCTCAAAGAATTCAATAAGACTTGTAAGGCAAGACCTACCCCTCACAAATCCGTGCTGACTATCCCTAATCAAGCAATGCCTTTCCAGATGCTCAGAAATCCTATCCCTCAGTACCCTTTCCATTACTTTGCCTACCACCGAAGTAAGACTAACTGGCCTGTAATTCCCAGGGTTATCCCTATTCCCTTTTTTGAACAGGGGCACGACATTCGCCACTCTCCAATCCTCTGGTACCACCCCTGTTGACAGCGAGGATGAAAAGATCATTGCCAACGGCTCTGCAATTTCATTTCTTGCTTCCCATAGAATCCTTGGATATATCCCGTCAGGCCCGGGGGACTTGTCTATCCTCAAGTTTTTCAAAACGCGCAACACATCTTCCTTCCTGACAAGTATCTCCTCAAGCTTATCAGTCTGCTTCACGCTGTCCTCTCCAACAATATGGCCCCTCTCATTTGTAAATACTGAAGAAAAATACTTGTTCAAGACCTCTCCTATCTCTTCAGACTCAATACACAATCTCCCGCTACTGTCCTTAATCGGACCTACTCTCACTCTAGTCATTCTCATATTTCTCACGTATGTGTAAAAGGCCTTGGGGTTTTCCTTGATCCTACCCGCCAAGGATTTTTCATGCCCTCTCTTAGCTCTCCTAATCCCTTTCTTCAGTTCCCTCCTGGCTATCTTGTATCCCTCCAGCGCCCTGTCTGAACCTTGTTTCTTCAGCCTTACATAAGTCTCCTTCTTCCTCTTAACAAGACATTCAACCTCTCTTGTCAACCATGGTTCCCTCACTCGACCATCTCTTCCCTGCCTGACAGGGACATACATATCAAAGACACGCAGTACCTGATCCTTGAACAAGTTCCACATTTCACTTGTGTCCTTCCCTGACAGCCTATGTTCCCAACTTCTGCACTTCAATTCTTGTCTGACAGCATTGTATTTACCCTTCCCCCAATTATAAACCTTGCCCTGTTGCTCGCACCTATCCCTCTCCATTACTAAAGTGAAAGTCACAGAATTGTGGTCACTACCTCCAAAATGCTCCCCCACTAACAAATCTATCACCTGCCCTGGTTCATTACCAAGTACTAAATCCAATATGGCCTCCCCTCTGGTCGGACAATCTACATACTGTGTTAGAAAAGCTTCCTGGACACACTGCACAAACACTACCCCATCCAAACTATTTGATCTAAAGAGTTTCCACTCAATGTTTGGGAAGTTGAAGTCGCCCATGACTACTACCCTGTGACTTCTGCACCTTTCCAGAATCTGTTTCCCAATCTGTTCCTCCACATCTCTGCTGCTATTGGGGGGCCTATAGAACACACCCAACAAGGTGACTGCTCCTTTCCTATTTCTAACTTCAACCCATATTACCTCAGTAGGCAGATCCCCCTCGAACTGCCTTTCTGCAGCTGTTATACTATCTCTAATTAACAATGCCACCCCCCCACCTCTTTTACCATCCTCCCTAATCTTGTTGAAACATCTATAACCAGGGACCTCCAACAACCATTTCTGCCCCTCTTCTATCCAAGTTTCCGTGATGGCCACCACATCGTAGTCCCAAGTACCGATCCATGCATTAAGTTCACCCACCTTATTCCTGATGCTTCTTGCATTAAAGTATACACACTTCAACCCATCTCCTTGCCTGCAAGTACTCTCCTTTGTCATTGTTACCTTCCCCACTGCATCACTACGTGCTTTGGCGTCCTGACTATCGTCTACCTTAGTTGCTGGACTACAGATCCGGTTCCCATTCCCCTGCCAAATTAGTTTAAACCCTCCCGAAGAGTACTAGAAAACCTCCCCCCCAGGATATTGGTGCCCCTCTGGTTCAGATGCAACCCGTCCTGCTTGTACAGGTCCCACCTTCCCCAGAATGCGCTCCAATTATCCAAATACCTGAAGCCCTCCCTCCTACACCATTCCTGCAGCCACGTGTTCAACTGCACTCTCTCCCTATTCCTAGCCTCGCTATCACGTGGCACCGGCAACATACCAGAGATGACAACTCTGTCTGTCCTGGCCCTTAACTTCCAGCCTAACTCCCTAAACTTGTTTATTACCTCCACACCCTTTTTCCTACCTACATCGTTGGTACCAATGTGCACCACGACTTCTGGCTGCTCACCCTCCCCCTTCAGGATCCTGAAGACACGATCAGAGACATCCCTGGCCCTGGCACCCGGGAGGCAACATACCTTTCGGGAGTCTCGCTCGCGACCACAGAATCTCCTATCTATTCCCCTAACCATTGAATCTCCTATTACTATTGCTTTTCTATGCTCCCCCCTTCCCTTCTGAGCCCCAGAGCCAGACTCAGTGCCAGAGACCTGGCCGCTGGGGCCTTCCCCCGGTAGGTCATCCCCCCCAACAGCATCCAAAACGGTATCCTATCTATTCCCTTCATAATTTTATATGTTTCTATAAGATCCTCCTGAATCCTCCTAAATTCCAACGAGCACAGTCCCAGTCTACTCAACCTATCCTCGTAATCCAACCCCTTCAGCTCTGGGATTAACCTCGTGAATCTCCTCTGCACACCCTCCAGTGCCAGTATGTCCTTTCTCAGGTAAGGAGACCAAAACTGAACACAATACTCCAGGTGTGGCCTCACTAACACCTTATACAATTGCAGCATAACCTTTGGGTTGTGGGGGTGAGACCCACGCAGACAAGGGGTGACCCAGGGGCAGGATCGAACCCAGGTCCTCATCGCCATGAGGCTGCAGTGCGAGCCACCATGCCACCCATTCTATTTGATTCATAAATACTTGTTAACCTTGCCTTGTAGGTCATGCACAACCGAGGACCCTCGTAGATTTAGAATTGAAAAATTCAGACCTTAGAGTATGTTTTAATTAAAAGGGTTTTATACCTTGAAACCCTAAACATTACATTTTACAGCTTCACAAATGGCACAATATACATGGTCACTGGGACATTAAACATACAGACAGATGTTATCTCAAAAGAGTTAAGGGACTGAGTGAGGCAGTGAGTTAGATGTTTACCTGGGAATAAGAGTCGTTGAAGTGCTAAATTACACTGGAAGCCCAAAGTGTAACATTTCTTATTTATCAGTATGAACATGCCTCGCTTTGATGTGCACAAAATTGAGATAATAAATTCTGAAATAACATTTCAGAAGTTGTTGCTGCAAACAAGACTGCAATCCTTAAAACCTGTGTCCTCATATCTCATTCTGTATCTCCCGTGAAGTTATATTGTTTCAGCCATTAGTGAGAGCTGTGACCACCACCACATAGACATGGGAACAGCACCACATACACCTGGGAACAGCACCACATACACCTGGGAACAGCACCACATAGACCTGGGAACAGCACCACATACACATGGGAACAGCACCACATACACCTGGGAACAGCACCACATACACATGGGAACAGCACCACATACACCTGGGAACACCACAACATACACCTGGGAACAGCACCACATACACATGGGAACAGCACCACATACACATGGGAACAGCACCACATACACCTGGGAACAGCATTACATACACCTGGGAACAGCACCACATACACCTGGGAACACCACAACATACACCTGGGAACAGCACCACATACACCTGGGAACACCACAACATACACCTGGGAACAGCACCACATACACATGGGAACAGCACCACATACACATGGGAACAGCACCACATACACCTGGGAACAGCACCACATACACCTGGGAACAGCACCACATACACCTGGGAACAGCACCACATACACATGGGAACAGCACCACATACACATGGGAACAGTACCACATACACCTGGGAACAGCACAACATACACCTGGGAACAGCACCACATACACCTGGGAACAGCACCACATACACATGGGAACAGCACCACATACACATGGGAACAGTACCACATACACCTGGGAACAGCACCACATACACATGGGAACAGCACCACATACACATGGGAACAGTACCACATACACCTGGGAACAGCACCACATACACATGGGAACAGCACCACATACACCTGGGAACAGCACCACATACACCTGGGAACAGCACCACATACACCTGGGAACACCACAACATACACCTGGGAACAGCACCACATACACATGGGAACAGCACCACATACACATGGGAACACCACAACATACACATGGGAACACCACAACATACACCTGGGAACAGTACCACATACACCAGGGAACAGCACCACATACACCTGGGAACAGCACCACATACACCTGGGAACAGCACCACATACACATGGGAACAGCACCACATACACCTGGGAACAGCACCACATACACATGGGAACAGCACCACATACACATGGGAACAGCACCACATACACCTGGGAACAGCACCACATACACATGGGAACAGCACCACATACACATGGGAACACCACAACATACACCTGGGAACAGCACCACATACACCTGGGAACAGCACCACATACACCTGGGAACACCACCACATACACCTGGGAACAGCATCACATACACCTGGGAACAGCACCGCATACACCTGGGAACAGCACCACATACACATGGGAACAGCACCACATACACCTGGGAACAGCACCACATACACATGGGAACAGCACCACATACACCTGGGAACAGCACCACATACACCTGGGAACAGCACCACATACACCTGGGAACATCACCACATACACATGGGAACATCACCACATACACCTGGGAACAGCACCACATACACCTGGGAACAGCACCACATACACCTGGGAACAGCACCACATACACCTGGGAACAGCATCACATACACCTGGGAACAGCACCACATACACATGGGAACAGCACCACATACACATGGGAACACCACCGCATACACCTGGGAACAGCACCGCATACACCTGGGAACAGCACCACATACACATGGGAACAGCACCGCATACACCTGGGAACAGCACCACATACACCTGGGAACAGCACCACATACACCTGGGAACAGCACCACATACACCTGGGAACAGTACCACATACACCTGGGAACAGCACCACATACACCTGGGAACAGCACCACATACACATGGGAACAGCACCACATACACCTGGGACCAGCACCACATACACATGGGAACAGCACCACATACACCTGGGAACAGCACCGCATACACCTGGGAACACCACAACATACACCTGGGAACAGCACCACATACACCTGGGAACAGCACCACATACACCTGGGAACAGCACCACATACACATGGGAACAGCACCGCATACACCTGGGAACAGCACCACAAACACCTGGGAACAGCACCACATACACCTGGGAACAGCACCACATACACCTGGGAACAGCACCACATACACCTGGGAACAGCACCACATACACCTGGGAACATCACCACATACACCTGGGAACAGCACCACATACACATGGGAACAGCACCACATACACCTGGGAACAGCACCACATACACCTGGGAACAGCACCACATACACCTGGGAACAGCATCACATACACCTGGGAACAGCACCGCATACACCTGGGAACAGCACCACATACACATGGGAACAGCACCACATACACCTGGGAACAGCACCACATACACATGGGAACAGCACCACATACACCTGGGAACAGCACCACATACACCTGGGAACAGCACCACATACACCTGGGAACAGCACCACATACACCTGGGAATATCACCACATACACATGGGAACATCACCACATACACCTGGGAACAGCACCACATACACCTGGGAACAGCACCACATACACCTGGGAACAGCACCACATACACCTGGGAACAGCATCACATACACCTGGGAACAGCACCACATACACATGGGAACAGCACCACATACACCTGGGAACAGCACCACATACACCTGGGAACAGCACCACATACACATGGGAACAGCACCACATACACATGGGAACAGCACCACATACACCTGGGAACACCACCGCATACACCTGGGAACAGCACCACATACACCTGGGAACACCACCACATACACCTGGGAACAGCACCGCATACACCTGGGAACAGCACCACATACACATGGGAACAGCACCGCATACACCTGGGAACAGCACCACATACACCTGGGAACAGCACCACATACACCTGGGAACAGCACCACATACACCTGGGAACAGTACCACATACACCTGGGAACAGCACCACATACACCTGGGAACAGCACCACATACACATGGGAACAGCACCACATACACCTGGGAACACCACCACATACACCTGGGAACAGCATCACATACACCTGGGAACAGCACCGCATACACCTGGGAACAGCACCACATACACATGGGAACAGCACCACATACACCTGGGAACAGCACCACATACACATGGGAACAGCACCACATACACCTGGGAACAGCACCACATACACCTGGGAACAGCACCACATACACCTGGGAACAGCACCACATACACCTGGGAACATCACCACATACACATGGGAACATCACCACATACACCTGGGAACAGCACCACATACACCTGGGAACAGCACCACATACACCTGGGAACAGCACCACATACACCTGGGAACAGCATCACATACACCTGGGAACAGCACCACATACACATGGGAACAGCACCACATACACATGGGAACACCACCGCATACACCTGGGAACAGCACCGCATACACCTGGGAACAGCACCACATACACATGGGAACAGCACCGCATACACCTGGGAACAGCACCACATACACCTGGGAACAGCACCACATACACCTGGGAACAGCACCACATACACCTGGGAACAGCACCACATACACCTGGGAACAGCACCACATACACCTGGGAACAGCACCACATACACATGGGAACAGCACCACATACACCTGGGACCAGCACCACATACACATGGGAACAGCACCACATACACCTGGGAACAGCACCGCATACACCTGGGAACACCACAACATACACCTGGGAACAGCACCACATACACCTGGGAACAGCACCACATACACCTGGGAACAGCACCACATACACATGGGAACAGCACCGCATACACCTGGGAACAGCACCACAAACACCTGGGAACAGCACCACATACACCTGGGAACAGCACCACATACACCTGGGAACATCACCACATACACATGGGAACATCACCACATACACCTGGGAACAGCACCACATACACATGGGAACAGCACCACATACACCTGGGAACAGCACCACATACACCTGGGAACAGCACCACATACACCTGGGAACAGCATCACATACACCTGGGAACAGCACCGCATACACCTGGGAGCAGCACCACATACACATGGGAACAGCACCACATACACCTGGGAACAGCACCACATACACATGGGAACAGCACCACATACACCTGGGAACAGCACCACATACACCTGGGAACAGCACCACATACACCTGGGAACAGCACCACATACACCTGGGAATATCACCACATACACATGGGAACATCACCACATACACCTGGGAACAGCACCACATACACCTGGGAACAGCACCACATACACCTGGGAACAGCATCACATACACCTGGGAACAGCACCACATACACATGGGAACAGCACCACATACACCTGGGAACAGCACCACATACACCTGGGAACAGCACCACATACACATGGGACAGCACCACATACACATGGGAACAGCACCACATACACCTGGGAACACCACCGCATACACCTGGGAACAGCACCACATACACCTGGGAACACCACCGCATACACCTGGGAACAGCACCGCATACACCTGGGAACAGCACCACATACACATGGGAACAGCACCGCATACACCTGGGAACATCACCACATACACCTGGGAACAGCACCACATACACATGGGAACAGCACCACATACACCTGGGAACAGCACCACATACACCTGGGAACAGCACCACATACACCTGGGAACAGCATCACATACACCTGGGAACAGCACCGCATACACCTGGGAGCAGCACCACATACACATGGGAACAGCACCACATACACCTGGGAACAGCACCACATACACATGGGAACAGCACCACATACACCTGGGAACAGCACCACATACACCTGGGAACAGCACCACATACACCTGGGAACAGCACCACATACACCTGGGAATATCACCACATACACATGGGAACATCACCACATACACCTGGGAACAGCACCACATACACCTGGGAACAGCACCACATACACCTGGGAACAGCACCACATACACCTGGGAACAGCATCACATACACCTGGGAACAGCACCACATACACATGGGAACAGCACCACATACACCTGGGAACAGCACCACATACACCTGGGAACAGCACCACATACACATGGGAACAGCACCACATACACATGGGAACAGCACCACATACACCTGGGAACACCACCGCATACACCTGGGAACAGCACCACATACACCTGGGAACACCACCGCATACACCTGGGAACAGCACCGCATACACCTGGGAACAGCACCACATACACATGGGAACAGCACCGCATACACCTGGGAACAGCACCACATACACCTGGGAACAGCACCACATACACCTGGGAACAGCACCACATACACCTGGGAACAGTACCACATACACCTGGGAACAGCACCACATACACCTGGGAACAGCACCACATACACATGGGAACAGCACCACATACACCTGGGAACATCACCACATACACCTGGGAACAGCACCACATACACATGGGAACACCACAACATACACCTGGGAACAGCACCACATACACCTGGGAACAGCACCACATACACCTGGGAACAGCACCACATACACCTGGGAACAGCACCACATACACCTGGGAACACCACAACATACACCTGGGAACAGCACCACATACACCTGGGAACAGCACCACATACACATGGGAACAGCACCACATACACATGGGAACATCACCACATACACATGGGAACAGCACCACATACACCTGGGAACACCACAACATACACCTGGGAACACCACAACATACACCTGGGAACAGCACCACATACACCTGGGAACACCACAACATACACCTGGGAACAGCACCACATACACATGGGAACAGCACCACATACACATGGGAACAGCACCACATACACCTGGGAACAGCACCACATACACATGGGAACGGTACCACATACACATGGGAACAGCACACATACACATGGGAACATCACCACATACACCTGGGAACAGCACCACATACACCTGGGAACAGCACCACATACACCTGGGAACAGCGCCACATACACCTGGGAACAGCACCACATACACCTGGGAACAGCACCACATACACATGGGAACAGCACCACATACACATGGGAACAGCACCACATACACCTGGGAACAGCACCACATACACCTGGGAACAGCACCACATACACCTGGGAACACCACAACATACACCTGGGAACAGCACCACATACACCTGGGAACTGCACCACATACACCTGGGAACAGCACCACGTACACCTGGGAACATCACCACATACACCTGGGAACAGCACCACATACACATGGGAACACCACAACATACACCTGGGAACAGCACCACATACACCTGGGAACAGCACCACATACACCTGGGAACAGCACCACATACACCTGGGAACAGCACCACATACACCTGGGAACACCACAACATACACCTGGGAACAGCACCACATACACCTGGGAACAGCACCACATACACATGGGAACAGCACCACATACACATGGGAACATCACCACATACACATGGGAACAGCACCACATACACCTGGGAACACCACAACATACACCTGGGAACACCACAACATACACCTGGGAACAGCACCACATACACCTGTGAACAGCACCACATACACCTGGGAACAGCACCACATACACATGGGAACACCACAACATACACATGGGAACACCACCACATACACCTGGGAACACCACAACATACACCTGGGAACTGCACCACATACACCTGGGAACACCACAACATACACCTGGGAACAGCACCACATACACATGGGAACAGCACCACATACACATGGGAACAGCACCACATACACCTGGGAACAGCACCACATACACATGGGAACAGCACCACATACACCTGGGAACAGCGCCACATACACCTGGGAACAGCACCACATACACCTGGGAACAGCACCACATACACATGGGAACACCACAACATACACCTGGGAACAGCACCACATACACATGGGAACACCACAACATACACCTGGGAACACCACAACATACACCTGGGAACAGCACCACATACACAAGGGAACAGCACCACATACACATGGGAACAGCACCACATACACCTGGGAACAGCACCACATACACATGGGAACACCACAACATACACCTGGGAACAGCACCACATACACCTGGGAACAGCACCACATACACATGGGAACAGCACCACATACACCTGGGAACAGCACCACATACACATGGGAACAGCACCACATACACATGGGAACATCACCACATACACATGGGAACAGCACCACATACACCTGGGAACACCACAACATACACCTGGGAACACCACAACATACACCTGGGAACAGCACCACATACACCTGTGAACAGCACCACATACACCTGGGAACAGCACCACATACACATGGGAACACCACAACATACACATGGGAACACCACCACATACACCTGGGAACACCACAACATACACCTGGGAACAGCACCACATACACCTGGGAACACCACAACATACACCTGGGAACAGCACCACATACACATGGGAACAGCACCACATACACATGGGAACAGCACCACATACACCTGGGAACAGCACCACATACACATGGGAACAGCACCACATACACCTGGGAACAGCACCACATACACCTGGGAACATCACCACATACACCTGGGAACAGCACCACATACACCTGGGAACAGCACCACATACACCTGAAAACAGCACCACATACACATGGGAACAGCACCACATACACCTGGGAACAGCACCACATACACCTGGGAACAGCACCACATACACCTGGGAACAGCACCACATACACATGGGAACAGCACCACATACACATGGGAACAGCACCACATACACCTGGGAACAGCACCACATACACCTGGGAACAGCACCACATACACATGGGAACAGCACCACATACACATGGGAACAGCACCACATACACCTGGGAACAGCACCACATACACATGGGAACAGCACCACATACACATGGGAACAGCACCACATACACCTGGGAACAGCACCACATACACATGGGAACAGCACCACATGGGAACAGCACCACATACACCTGGGAACACCACAACATACACCTGGGAACAGCACCACATACACATGGGAACAGCACCACATACACATGGGAACAGCACCACATACACCTGGGAACAGCACCACATACACCTGGGAACAGCACCACATACACCTGGGAACAGTACCACATACACCTGGAAACATCAGCACATACACCTGGGAACAGTACCACATACACATGGGAACACCACAACATACACCTGGGAACAGCACCACATACACCTGGGAACAGCACCACATACACCTGGGAACAGCACCACATTCACCTGGGAACAGCACCACATACACCTGGGAACACCACAACATACACCTGGGAACAGCACCACATACACCTGGGAACAGCACCACATACACATGGGAACAGCACCACATACACATGGGAACAGCACCACATACACCTGGGAACAGCACCACATACACATGGGAACAGCACCACATACACATGGGAACAGCACCACATACACCTGGGAACAGCACCACATACACCTGGGAACAGCACCACATACACCTGGGAACAGCACCACATACACCTGGGAACAGCACCACATACACCTGGGAACAGCACCACATACACCTGGGAACAGCACCACATACACATGGGAACACCACAACATACACATGGGAACAGCACCACATACACATGGGAACAGCACCACATACACCTGGGAACAGCACCACATACACCTGGGAACAGCACCACATACACATGGGAACAGCACCACATACACCTGGGAACAGCACCACATACACCTGGGAACAGCACCACATACACCTGGGAACAGCACCATATACACATGGGAACAGCCACCAAATACAACTGGGAACAGCACCACATACACCTGGGAACAGCACCACATACACCTGGGAACAGCACCACATACACATGGGAACACCACAACATACACCTGGGAACAGCACCACATACACATGGGAACAGCACCACATACACATGGGAACAGCACCACATACACTTGGGAACAGTACCACATACACATGGGAACAGCACCACATACACCTGGGAACAGCACCGCATCCACCTGGGAACAGCACCACATCCACCTGGGAACAGCACCACATACACCTGGGAACAGCACCACATACACCTGGGAACAGCACCACATACACATGGGAACATCACCACATACACATGGGAACAGCACCACATACACCTGGGAACAGCACCACATGCACCTGGGAACAGCACCACATACACCTGGGAACAGCACCACATACACATGGGAACAGCACCACATACACATGGGAACAGCACCACATACACCTGGGAACAGCACCACATACACCTGGGAACAGCACCACATACACCTGGGAACAGTACCACATACACATGGGAACACCACCGCATACACCTGGGAACAGCACCACATACACCTGGGAACACCACCACATACATCTGGGAACAGTACCACATACACATGGGAACACCACCGCATACACCTGGGAACAGCACCGCATACACCTGGGAACAGCACCACATACACCTGGGAACAGCACCACATACACCTGGGAACAGCACCACATACACCTGGGAACACCACAACATACACCTGGGAACAGCACCACATACACCTGGGAACAGCACCACATACACCTGGGAACACCACCACATACACATGGGAACAGCACCACATACACATGGGAACAGCACCACATACACCTGGGAACACCACAACATACACCTGGGAACAGCACCACATACACCTGGGAACAGCACCACATACACCTGGGAACACCACAACATACACCTGGGAACAGCACCACATACACATGGGAACAGCACCACATACACCTGGGAACAGCATCACATACACCTGGGAACAGCACCACATACACCTGGGAACAGCACCACATACACATGGGAACAGCACCACATACACCTGGGAACAGCACCACATACACATGGGAACAGTACCACATACACATGGGAACAGCACCACATACATCTGGGAACAGCACCACATCCACCTGGGAACACCACAACATACACCTGGGAACACCACAACATACACCTGGGAACAGCACCACATACACATGGGAACAGCACAACATACACCTGGGAACAGCACCACATACACCTGGGAACAGCACCACATACACCTGGGAACAACACCACATACACATGGGAACATCACCACATACACATGGGAACAGCACCACATACACATGGGAACAGCACCACATACACCTGGGAACAGCACCGCATACACCTGGGAACAGCACCACATACAAATGGGAGCAGCACCACATACACATGGGAACACCACAACATACACATGGGAACAGCACCACATACACCTGGGAACAGCACCACATACACATGGGAACATCACCACATACACCTGGGAACAGCACCACATACACCTGGGAACATCACCACATACACCTGGGAACACCACAACATACACCTGGGAACAGCACCACATACACATGGGAACAGCACCACATACACCTGGGAACAGCACCACATACACCTGGGAACAGCACCACATACACATGGGAACAGCACCACATACACCTGGGAACAGCACCACATACACATGGGAACAGCACCACATACACATGGGAACAGCACCACATACACCTGGGAACAGCACCACATACACCTGGGAACACCACAACATACACCTGGGAACAGCACCACATACACCTGGGAACAGCACCGCATACACCTGGGAACAGCACCACATACACCTGGGAACAGCACCACATACACATGGGAACAGCACCACATACACATGGGAACAGCACCACATACACATGGGAACAGCACCACATACACCTGGGAACAGCACCACATACACCTGGGAACACCACCACATACACCTGGGAACACCACCGCGGATGGGAACATCACCACATTCACATGGGAACATCACCTCATTCACTTGGATCACCACTACATACACATGGGAACACCACCGCGGATGGGAACATCACCACATTCACATGGGAACACCACCACAGATGGGAACATCACTACATATAAGTTCCTTCCAAGTTTACCATCATCCTGAAGGACCTACGATAACCATTTCTTCATGGTCGCTGTATAAACATTCTGGAATTTCCTAACAGGAGTATTTTCACTACATGGCCTGCTGTGATTTAAGAGGAATGCCCAACCGCATCCTCTCAAGGGCAATTGAAATTGGGCAACAAATGTCAACTTGACACACATTTTTTCCAAAAATGTATTAAAAAATATTCTGCTATTGTCCAGCTCATTGATAGCAAGGTCAATTCTAATAGTCCATTGCTGTCGGGATTGACATCTGCATATTCAGCACAGCATCAAATCTAACTTGTTTCTTCTATATAAAATTTCCATTCCAGTTCCCTTCCCGCTCCTAATGATGTGCTGAGGCAGACTTTCATCCATTTCCATAGCTAGCAAATCCTCTGGTTGCGAGTCTGTAATCGGTGGCTAATAGCTTGAGGGGAGTCACTCCACATCAAACATGGCTGACGAGGAATCTCTCCTGTTCTTACCACCAGCCATTGGCACCTTTGGAAGGATTTGCACTCAACCTGTTTGGTCGCGATATGAATCCACCTTCCTTGTCCATAGACCACATGACCATAAGACATAGGAGCAGAATTAGGCCACTTGGCCCATTGCGTCTGCTCCGCCATTCAATCATAGCTGATATTTTCTCCTCCCCATTCTCCTGCCTTCTCTCCATAACCCCTGAGGCCCTTATTAATCAAGAACCTATCTATCTCTGTCTTAAAGACACTCAGTGATTTGGCCTCCACAACCTTCTGCGGTAAAGAGTTCCACAGATTCACCACCCTCCAGCTGAAGAAATTCCTCCTCATCTCTTTTTACAAGGATCGTCCCTCTGAGATGATATCCTCTGGTTATAATTATTCCTACAAGTGGAAACATCCTCTCCATGTCCACTCTATCCAGGCCTCGTCATATCCTGTAAGTTTCAATAAGATTCCCCCCTCATATGAATATAAGAACATAAGAACTAGGAGCAGGATCTGGCCCCTCGAGCCTGCTCCACCATTCAATGAGATCGTGGCTGATCTTTTGTGGACTCAGCTCCACTTTCCGGCCCGAACACCATAACCCTTAATCCCTTTATTCTTCAAAAAACTATCTATCTTTATCTTAAAAACATTTAATGAAGGAGCCTCAACTGCTTCACTGGGCAAGGAATTCCACAGATTCACAACCCTTTGGGTGAAGAAGTTCCTCCTAAACTCAGTCCTAAATCTGCTTCCCCTTATTTTGAGGCTATGCCCCCTTGTTCTGCTTTCACCCACCAGTGTTAACAACCTGCCCGCATCTATCCTATCTATTCCCTTCATAATTTTATATGTTTCTATAAGATCCCCCAGAATCCTTCTAAATTCCAACGAGTACAGTCCCAATCTACTCAACCTCTCCTTGTAATCTAACCCCTTCAGCTCTGGATTAACCTAGTGTATCTCCTCTGCACACCCTCCAGTGCCAGTACGTCCTTTGTCAGGTAAGGAGACCAAAACTGAACACAATACTCCAGGTGTGGCCTCACTAACACCTTATACAATTGCAGCATAACCTCCCTAGTCTTAAACTCCATCCCTCTAGTAATGAAGGACAAAATTCCATTTGCCTTCTTAATCACCTGTTGCACCTGTAAACCAACCTTTAAAATCATCCTTCTAAACTTGAACGAGTACAGACCCAGAATCCTCAACCATTCCTTATACAACAAGTTCCTCATTCCAGGGATCATTCTTGTGAACCTCCTCTTGATCCTTTCCAAGGCCAGCACACCGTTCCTTAGATACGGGGCCCAAAACTGCTCACAATACTCCAAATGAGGCCTTATACAGCCTCACAAGTACATCCCTGCTCCTGTACTCTAGCCCTCGCGACATGAATGCTAACATTGCATTTGCTTTAACTGCCGTTTGAACCTGCACATTAACCTTTAGAGAATCGTGAACAAGGACTTCCAAGTCCCTTTGTGTTTCTAATTTCCTAAGCATTTCCTCATTTGGAAAATAGTCGATGCCTAAATTCCAAAGTGCTTAACCTCACACTTTTCCACAGTATTTCATTTGCTACTTCACTGCCCACTCTCCTAACTTGTCAAATCCTTCTGTAGCCTTCTTGCTTCCTCAATACTACCTGTCCCTCCACAGATCTTTGTATCATCTGCAAACTTAGCAACAGTGCCTTTAGTTCCTTCTTCCATTTTTTTTTAACAAACAATTTTATTGAGGTATTTTTCGGCATTGTAAACAGTTACAGATAACAAAAAAAAAACAAAAAATCTGAAAACATCAATGTGAAACCAATACTTCAATCAAACCATACTGCACAAGCCAGCTCCTCTCCCATTGACACTACCCGCCTATTTATCCCTCCTACTCTACTCTAATCTCCCCTTTCTTCCAGATCATTAGTGTATATTGTGAAAAGTTGTGGTCCCAGCACAGACCCCTGAGTCACACCACTAGTCACCGGCTGCCATTCTGAAAAGGTTCCCTTCGGGGACCCCACTCAGCCAACCCCACACCTGTGCCTTTAGTTCCTTATCCAGGACGCGCTGACCTACGACGACGCCATGGCGCAACTGAAAGAAAACTACGCTCAGCGTACTAACACGCTTTACGCCAGACACATCCTCTCCACTCGTAGTCAACTCCCTGGTGAGTCAGTAGAAGATTTCTGACGTGCTCCCCCCCCCCCCCCCCCCCCCCGGCCCCCACCCAGTTGCTGCTGCTGCTGACCTAGTTCCCTATCGTTGAGCCAGAAAGTCGAGGAAAGGCTGCCACCGCCTAAAGAACCCTTGTACCAACCCCCTCAGGGCGAATTTGACCTTCTCCAGCTTAATGAATCCCGCCATGTCATTGATCCAGGTCTCCACGCTTGGGGGTCTCGCATCTTTCCATTGCAACAAGATCCTCCGCCGGACTACTAGGGATGCAAAGGCCAAAACACCGGCCTCTTTCGCCTCCTGCACTCCCGGCTCCACCCCAACCCCAAATATCGCTAGTGCCCAGCCTGGCTTGACCCTGGACCCTACCACCCTCGACACCATCCTCGCCACCCCCTTCCAGAACTCCTCCAGTGCCGGGCATGCCCAAAACATATGGGCATGGTTCGCTGGGCTCCCCGAACACCTAATGCACCTGTCCTCACCCCCAAAAAACCTGCTCATCCTCGTCCCGGACATATGAGCCCTGTGCAGTACCTTGAACTGGATGAGGCTAAGCCTCGCACATGAAGAGGAGGAGTTCACCCTCTCCAGGGCATCCGCCCATGTCCTCTCCTCAATCTGCTCCCCCAGCTCCACTTCCCACTTAGCCTTCAGCTCCTCTACCGACGCCGCCTCCACCTCCTGCATCACCTGGTAGATGTCAGACACCTTCCCATCCCCGACCCACACCCCCGAAAGCACCCTATCCCTTACCACCCACGGGGGCAGCGAAGGGTACCCCTTCACCTGTCGCCTAGCAAACGCCTTGTCCTGAAGGTACCTGAACATATTCCCCGGGGGAGCCCAAACTTCTCCTCCAGCACACCCAGGCTCGCAAACCTCCTGTCAATGAACAGGTCTCCCAACTTCCTTATACCTGCCCTGTGCCACCCCAGGAACCCGCCATCAATGTTCCCTGGGACAAACCGGTGGTTCCCCCGCAGCGGGACCTCCACCGAGCCCCCCACTTCCCCCCTGTGTCGCCTCCACTGCCCCCAGATCTTGAGGGTAGCCGCCACCACCGGGCTCGTAGTGTACCTCGTTGGAGGGAGCAGCAACGACGCCGTTACCAGTGCCTTCAGGCTCGTGCCTCCACAGGACGCCATCTCCATCCGTTTCCATGCTGCCCCCTCCCCATCCATTACCCACTTGCGTACCATCGAGACATTAGCCACCCAATAGTACCCAGAGAGGTTGGGCAGTGCCAGCCCCCCTCTATCCCTGCCCCGTTCCAAAAAGACACTCCTCACTCTCGGAGTCCCGTGCGCCCAAACAAATCCCAGAATGCTGCTGTTCACCCTCCTAAAAAAGGCCCTCAGAATGAAAATGGGGAGGCACTGAAACAAAAACAAAAACCTCGGGAGCACCGTCATTTTAACAGACTGTACTCTACCCGCCAACGACAGCGGCAGCATGTCCCACCTTTTAAACTCCTCCTCCATCTGCTCCACCAACCTAGTAAAATTAAGCTTGTGCAGAGTCCCCCAACTCCTAGCCACCTGAACCCCCAGGTACCTAAAACTCCTCACTGCCCTTTTTAGCGGGAGCCTACCAATCCACTCCTCCTGATCTCCCGGGTGTACAACAAATAGCTCACTCTTGCCCAGGTTCATTTTATAACCCAAGAAACTCCCACACTCAGCAAGAATCTCCATCACCTCCGGCATTCCCCCCACCGGGTCTGCTACATACAGCAGCAAGTCATCTGCATAAAGCGACACTCGGTGCTCTTCCCCACCCCGCACCAGCCCCTCCACCTCCCCGACTCCCTGAGCGCCATGGCCAGAGGCTCAATTGCCAACGCAAAAAGCAAGGTGGACAGTGGGCACCCCTGCCTCGTCCCACGGTAGAGCCTGAAGTACTCGGACCTCCTCCCATTTGTCGCTACACTCGCCATCGGGGCCTCGTACAGCAACCTCACCCATTTAATAAACCCCTCCCCAAACCCGAACCTCTCTAACACCTCCCACAAGTACCCCCACTCAACCCTATCAAAGGCCTTCTCTGCATCCAATGCCACCACAATCTCCGCCTCTCCTTCTGCTGCCGGCATTATTATCACATTTAGCAGTCTTCGCACGTTGGTGTTCAGCTGCCTCCCCTTCACAAAACCCGTCTGATCTTCATGTATCACCCCCGGCACACAGTCCTCTATTCTAGTGGCCAAGATCTTCGCCAGCAACTTGGCGTCCTACATTCAGCAGTGAAATCGGCCTGTATGAACCGCACTGCAAGGGGTCCTTATCCCACTTCAGGATCAGGGAAATCAGCGCCCGTGGCATTGTCGGGGGCAAAACTCCCCCCTCCCATGCCTTGTTAAAGGTCCGAACCAACAGGGGGCCCAACAGGTCCGCGTATTTTTTATAAAATTCAACCGGGAACCCATCCGGTCCCGGCGCCTTCCCCGACTGCATGTGGCCAATCCCTCTAACCAGCTCCTCCAACTCGATCGGCGCCCCCAGTCCCTCCACCTGCTGCTCCTCCTGCACCCTTGGAAATCGCAGCCTGTCCAAAAAGCTCTCCATTCCCCCCCCCCCCCCCCCCCCCCCCCCCCCCACCACCGGCGGCTCCGACCGGTACAGTTCCCTGTAGAAGTCCCTAAAGACCCCATTGACCTCTGCCCCCTGCCGCACCACATCCCCACCCCTATCCTTCACTCCACCAATCTCCCTAGCCGAATCCCGCTTGCGAAGCTGATGCGCCAGCATCCTGCTCGCCTTCTCTCCATACTCGTAGACCGCTCCCTGCGCCTTCCTCCACTGTGTCTCCGCCTTTCTGGTGGTCAATAAATCAAACTTGGCCTGCAGGCTTCGCCGCTCCCCCAGCAATCCATCCTGCGGGGCCTCCGCATACCTCCTATCCATGCTCAATCAGCTCCCCCACCAGTCTCTCCCTCTCCCTCCTCTCCCCCCTCTCCCTATGGGCTCGGATAGAGATCAGCTCCCCCCTAATCACTGCCTTCAGAGCCTCCCACACCATCCCCACCCAGACCTCCCCAGTATCATTGGCCTCGAGGTACCTCTCAATACATCCCCGGAACCCTCCTACACACCTCCTCATCGGCCAACAACCCCACGTCCAGACGCCAAAGCGGGCGCTGGTCCCGCACCTCCCCCCTCTCCAGATCCACCCAATGCGGAGCATGGTCCGAAATTGCCATAGCCGAATATTCGGCATCCTCCACCCTCGGGACCAGCCCCCTACTCAGGACAAAAAAATCAATACGGGAATAAACACTGCACGTGGGAGAAAAAAGAGCACTCCTGAGCCCTCGGCCTCCCAAACCTCCAGGGATCCAACCCTCCCATCTGGTCCATAAACCCCCTCAACACCTTGGCCACCGCCGGCCTCCTGCCTGTCCTAGAACTAGAACGATCCAGTAGGGCATCCAGCACCGTATTGAAGTCCCCCCCCATGATCAGGCCCCCCCGCCTCCAGGTCAGGAATGCGGCCCAACATACGCCTCATGAAACCAGCATCATCCCAATTTGGGGCATACACATTTACCAACACCACCCTCTCCCCCTGCAGCTTACCGCTCACCATCATATATCTGCCGCCACTATCAGCCACCACCTCAGATGCCTCAAATGCCACCCTCTTCCCCACCAGGATCGCCACCCCCCGGTTCTTCGCGTCGAGCCCTGAATGGAAAACTTGCCCCACCCACCCCTTCCTCAGACGAACCTGGTCCGCCACCTTCAGGTGAGTCTCCTGAAGCATGGCCACGTCCACCTTCAGCCCCTTCAGATGAGAAAACACCCGGGCCTGCTTCACCGGCCCATTCAACCCCCGCACGTTCCACGTGATCAGCCGGATCAGGGGGCACCCCGCCCCCCCCCTCCCCTGTCGACTAGCCATAGCCCATCGACTGCTCGCCCCTGGCCAGCACCCCCCACTCGGCCCTCCTCGACCCGCACCAGCTCCTCCCTGGCCAATCCAGCAGCAACCCGGTACCCCCCCCCCCCCCCCCCCCCCCCCCCCCCCCCCAGGCTAGGACCCCTCCTAGCCGCGACGCTCCCTCCATAGTACTCCCGTGAGCCAGCTGACCCCGGCAGCTCCCGCCCTAACTCCGACCCCTCCCGATATGGGGTCACCCCTCCCCCCCTGCAGCAGCTCCTTGGCACCGCTCCAGCGCTGGAAAACGGAACTGATATCCACGCCCCTTGCCTCCAGCTCCACCCCCCTCGTCCCGCAGCGCGGGAAACCAGAGGAAAGCCCGCGCTTTCCCACTGCCCCACCCCACCCCCCCAACGCAGCTCCCAAATAGCAGTCCCAACCCATCCACCAACCCCGTACAAACAAAACAGATCAACCACAGACCCCAACACCCCCCTTAAAACACAAAACCATAACCAACATCATCCGAAAGCAGGAAAAAGACAAACAGAATAACCAGCAACAGCATAACCAGTGATACAAAAAAAACCCCCCACTGCCCCCAATCCCTAGTTCGAGTCCAACTTTTCAGCCTGCACAAAGGCCCACGCCTCCTCCGGGGACTCAAAATAGTGATGCCGGTCCTTGTAGGTGACCCACAAGCGCCCAGGCGGCAGCATGCCGAATTTCTCCTGCTTGCTGTGGAGCACCGCCTTCATCCAATTAAACCCGGCCCTCCGCTTGGCCACCTCTGCACTCCAGTCCTGGTAGACACGCACTACCGAATTCTCCCACTTACTACTCCTCACCTTCTTGGCCCAGCGCAGCACACACTCCCGGTCACTGAACCGATGGAACCGCACCAGCACCGCCCGCGGGGGTTCATTCGCCTTAGGCCTCCTGGCCAGTACTCTGTGGGCCCCCTCCAGCTCCAGGGGCAGATGGAAGGATCCTGCCCCCACCAGCGAGTTCAGCATCACGGCCACATAGGCCGGCAGGTCCGACCCCTCCAGCCCCTCCGTGAGGCCCAGGATCCGCAAGTTCTTCCTCCTTGACCGAAACTCCATCTCCTCAAAACGATCCTGCCACATTTTGTGGAGCGCCTCGTGCATCTCCACCTTCCCCACGAGGGCCGAGACCTCATCCTCGCGCTCAGAGGCCTGCTGCTGCAACTCAAGGATCGCTGCACCCTGAGTTGTCTGGGTCTCCAGCAGCTTACTTGTCGTAACCTTCAGAGAGTCCAGCAACTCCACTTTCAGATCCGTAAAGTAGCGCAGAAGGGCCGCCTGCTGCTCCTTCGCCCGCTGCCTCCACTCCTCAGGGGCTCCACTGGCCGCCATTTTGTCTACCTTCCCCCGCTTTTCCAGGGGAGCTGCTGCCGCTTTTTTCCTCGCCCCACTCCGGGTCCGCACCATAAATCCCGGGGGGTATTGGTCCAGACCCCTTTACACACCGGGAATCGTCGAATCAGTGCCGTTTGGGGCCCTTAAAAGAGCCCACAAGTCCTATGAAAGCGGCAGATGCAGAACGTGCGGCTTAGCTCCACATAGCCGCAACCGGAAGTCCTTCTTCCAGATCATTAGTGTATATTGTGAAAAGTTGTGGTCCCAGCACAGACCCCTGAGTCACACCACTAGTCACCGGCTGCCATCCTGAAAAAGTTCCCTTCATCCCCACTCTCTGCCTTCTGCCTGTCAGCCAATCCTCTATCCATGCCAGGATCTTACCCTTAACACCATGGGCTCTTAACTTATTTAACAGTCTCCTTTGCGGCACCTTGTCAAAGGCCTTCTGGAAATCTAAATAAATCACGTCCACTGGTTCTCCTTTGTCTAACTTCCTTGTGACCTCCTCAAAGTACACAAACAGATTTGACAGACACAACCTCCATTTGACAAAGCCGTTCTGACTCAGTCCTATTTTACCATACACTTCCAAGTACTTCGCAATGCCATCTTTTATAACGGACTCTAAAACCTTGGGTGAAATTCTCCGACCCGCAGCAGGGTCGGAGAACCGCCCGGGGCCGCCGAAAATCCCGCTCCCGCCATGTGCAGAATTCTCCCACCCGCAAAAAATCGGCGTGCCGCCAATCCCGCCGCCCGCCTTGGAGAATGGCGGGGGCCGGCGGGAGGCTACGGGTTTCTGTGCTGCCGTTATTCTCCGGCCCGGATGGGCCGAAGTCCCGCCGCTGGGAGGCCTCTCCCGCTGCCGAGGTTTAAACAACCTCTGGTGGCGGCGGGATTGGCGGCGCGAGCGGGCCCCCGGGGTCCTGGGGGGGGGGGGCACGGGGCGATCGGACCCCGGGGGGGTGCCCCCACGGTGGCCAGGCCCGCGATCGGGGCCCACCGATCTTTCTCTTCCGCCGCTGCCACGACCTACACCATTGCGAAAGCGGAAGGGAATCCCCCAGCGCGCATGCGCCGGTGGTGACATCACCACCAGCGCATGCGTGAACCGGCGAAGGCCTTTCGGCCAGCCCCGGCGCCGGGCGGCGGGTGTCAAAGGCCGTTGGTGCCGGTTTTGGCGCCAGTCGGCGTGGTGCCAAACGCTCTGGCGCGGGCCTAGCCTGCAAAGGTGCGGAGAATTCCGCACCTTTGGGGAGGCCCGACGCCGGAGTGGTTGGCGCCACTCCGCTATAGGCCGGGTGGGGGAGAAGCCCGCCCCTTACCAACGACCGAAGTCAGGCTAACCGGCCTATAATTTCCTGTCTTCTGCCTCCCTCCCTTCTTTTTTTTTTTTAAATTTTTTTATAAATTTAGAGTACCCAATTAATTTTTTCCAATTAAGGGGCAATTTAGCATGTTCAATCCACCTGCCTTGCACATCTTTGGGTTGTGGGGGCGAAACCCACGCAGACACGGGGAGAATGTGCAAACTCCACACGGACAGTGACCCAGAGCCGGGATCGAACCTGGGACCTCAGCGCCGTGAGACTGCAGTGCTAACCCACTGAGCCACCGTGCTGCCTCCCTCCCTTCTTAAACAGTGGTGTTACATTAGCCACTTTCCAGTCCTCTGGGACTCTTCCTGCCTCCAGTGATTCCTGAAAGATCATCATCAATGCCTCAACAATCTCCTCAGCTATCTCCATCAAATCCATTCGTCCATCAGGTCCTGAGGTGTGTCTTGAACCCTGAGCTTCTGGCTCAGAGGTAGGGACACTGCCCTCACTGCGCCTCCTTCTTTTCTAAAGATGCTATATCAATGCAGGCAGTAGGGTTTTGTGGATCATTGTTAAATATACATTATGGATTGTTCAGTTACCTACTTACTGGGGACAGTAAAAAGCCTTACAACACCAGGTTAAAGTCCAACATGTTTGTTTCAAACACTAGCTTTCGGAGCACTGCTCCTTCCTTATTCACCTGAGGAAGGAGCAGTGCTCCGAAAGCTCGTTTTTGAAACAAACCTGTTGGACTTTAACCTGGTGTTGTAAGACTTCTTACTGTGCTCACCCCAGTCCAACGCCGGCATCGCCACATCATACATGGCAGGGGAGGAGACTTGTCTTGCTGCTGTTTAAATTTTGTTCATTGTGCACAAACCGGGTCGTAATGGAACTGTTACAGACTGAGGGATGGAAATGATTCCCAATAGCACACCCGCTCACACTAAATTCCTCTTGCCTGTTATTTTAATTTATAACAAACAATTTAATGCTTCCGCTGTAAAACGAGAGGAGTTTGGTGGGAGTGAGTTTAATGTTTGTGCCGTTAACATTACTCAGTCACATCTGCCACGTTTATCACTTTATGAGCAGCTTATTTTCTAATTCAACATCATATTCAGTTGCAGAATTCTTGCCAAAACAGTACAGTCACTGCTTGTTTCATTATACCATATGATTACAGTCACTTACATAAAATATGCATGAGCAGGTTAATATGGTCCTGGCAGCCAGCACGAGGAGCTGTTGTGTGGGCAAGAGTCTCAGTTATGTGATAGCAGATGGCGATTTATTTTGCTATGTTGTTGTCTAACATTACTCACTTCAGATTATTGCTTTCTGGAAGTGATTAGCAGTTAACAATGAAAATTAATTTTAATAAATAACTGCTTTACACTTCAGAATTTAATTAGTTTGTTTTTTTAATTAAGTTATTTTTGTAAATTTTCCCACTTTTATCCTCAGATGCTTTCTCCATGGCTCTCAGCCTCACTTCTATTCACACTAAGATGAAGAAGGAACACTGGCGTGTTTACAGGAGGCTGCCATTCCCTTGGGGGGATTCCTTTTCCCTCTGATGTAATGGTCCCAGCTGGGAACTGAACTCACTCAATACACAATGGACGTGATTTAATGGAAAGGTTTCTAAGTGTGGTAGTGAGCGGGAACTGCCGCAAACTTCCTGGCACTCGACCCGGTGAGGCCGTCACTGGTATCAAACGTTAATTAGTCCACTTAACAAGGCCCCATGGACTTCATGCCGCAAATGATGGTTCTGCTGGTTGATACACTGGGATCGCGCCTGCCAGTTCCCACAAAAACGGGAGAGCAGCACTTAAACCGATCCTGAAGAGCAAACCGCACAGAGCTCGCAGGCATGCCACCGAGAGTCCAGCCCCACGATTTGAGGATGCCGACTTGGATGTGGTCGAGACCAGATGGAATGTCCTGTTCCAGCGAGGCATGTTCCAGGTGGGCACTGTCGGGGTGCTCCACAGCATGTCGCAGTCGCTGAGGAGCATTGCCAAGGGCGTCGGCACCATGCTGCAGACATTGGTGAGTCGCTAGGGCTGGCAGGGCCAGATGATGGAGGGGCAGCCAGGGCTCAATCCAGCTGCTCCTCCATCCCGAGGTGACTTCCAGGGCTCTATGGACACCGACAGGGAGGACGGGGCGCTGGGTGCCAACCCAGAGCCACCCTACGGAGTGGCAACAGTGGCCACGAGCTCCCCCGAGTTCCAACCCCCTGATAACTGATGCACGATGTACAAAGACTAAGGTTGGATACAACTGTGGCTTTATTGCAGTAAGATGTGTGGCCTCCTACAGCAGCTGGCGAAATGGCTGCTGAATAGAGGACACGCTCCTCCTACTGGGCGGAGCCAGCAGGCAGGGGCTACCAGCGAACCTGTAGTACAGGTCCTACCTTACATCACCTAATATAGGTGTAACAGTGGTTTACCACATTCACCCCCTGTTAAAAATGAGTCTGGCAGGGGTGGTGGAGAACTATATACAGTAGTGAATTTATGTACAGTGTTTTATCAGGGAAAAGGAAAAAAAATGTCCTTTGAAAGTCCGGTGGCAGTTAGAGATTCACCCGATCCGGTGCCTTGACGTTCCGCTGGGAGCGACGTAGCGGTGGCGGCAATATCGATGCTGCCGATGTCGATGCTGGCCTGATGTTGGATGACTCCGGGAGTGTATAGAAATGCTCTTCATCCTCTGGCGTGTGCAGGGGAAGGAGGGATGGTCCTGGTGGAGGTTAATGTTGGGAGCGCCAGGGGAGGGGAGGGTGGCGACGGGGCCGGAGAAGTGTGTATGGTTGGAACCTGCTGGTGCCATGTCCCTGAGGGAGACAGTATCTTGGCGGCCATCGGGGTACGCCACATAGGCATACTGGGGGTTGGCATGGAGCAAGTGCATGGAACAGGTCCGCCTTGTGGAGTCGGATGTGCCTATGGGGCAGGACCGGTCCTGGAGCTGTGAGCCAAGTGGGGAGCGACACCCCGGATGTGGACTTCCGAGGGGAGGCAAAAACACGTTCATGGGGTGCGTTATTCGTAGCGGTGCACAGTAGTGACCGGATGGAGTGGAGTGCATCAGGGAGGACCTGCTGCCAGCGAGCGGCTGGGAGGTTCCTTGACCGTAGGGCCAGCTGGACGGCCCTCCATACCGTCCCGTTCTCCCTCTCTACCTGCCCGTTTCCCCAGGGGTTGTAGCTGGTCATCCTGCAGGAACTGACGCAGCTCATCACTCATGAAGGAGGATCCCCTGTCACTGTGGATGTAGGCAGGGAAACCGAACAGAGCGAAGATTGTGTTTAGGGCTTTGATGACGGTGGCAGACGTCATATCGGGGCATGGGATGGCGAAGGGGAATCTGGAGTACTCATCAACCACACTGAGAATATACGTGTTTCGGTCGGTGGAGGGGAGGGGCCCCTTGAAATCCACGCTGAGGAGGTCAAAGGGGCGGGAGGCCTTCACCAGGCGCGCACGGTGTAGCCACCTAAGATGGACACTGGGCTACAAAATGGAGAACTGCTAAGGCTGCAGGGAGAAAACAGTCTTAGCAAGGACAAGCAGTTTGCAGAAGACTAATTAGCATTCTGCACGTACAGAAACCAGTTTGTGGCCAGGTGCAGAGTCCCAGCCAAAGGTGTAAATGGCAACAAGATCTACATAGTAATGAGGTGATCCAGATCCAGGCCCGCACAATAGAAACATTTAAGTATGAATGGATACTTTTGAGTAGACGCCCAGACAGAATGGCGCTATAGTATCCAACACAAAGAACCATAGGTACCGCCCCACCCATCGAGGAGCGACCCTCAGATTGGGGGGTTTGGAAGATATCGATTGGGAAAAGGCCCAATCGATACATGGCAGGTAAAAGACCGCCCCGAAGGGGCACGGACTTTGGGGGACCTATAAAAGTAGACCCCGCACATGGTTCGGTCTGTTTTGGCTCCGGCTCTCTGTTTTGTCGCTCCGGCTCCGCTTTGCTGATACATCGCATCCTGACTCCAGTTCCATCACCAGCCGTTGAGCCACCAGCCATCGAACTGTAAGTGCCACTACAACGATCGCTACGTGATCCAGACTTTGCTAGACCCTGCCAACTTTAAATACCTGAGAGTTGCAGACCAAGAACGGGACGAAGGCCTTGCTCCCTGACCTTGCCTGTTCCTGTCTAGATAAGTATTTTAGTTGTTTAGTATTAGAAGTAAGTTAGTCTCTTTAGCGTATGCATGTGTATTTATTATATTTGTCATAATAAATATCAATCGTTTGGACTTACTAATCGGTGTACAGATTTATTACTTTGAACCTGACCTTGATATACTTGTGAGGTGTCTAAATACAGCACCTGGCGACTCCTGAGCATAATTACATACACAGAGCCAGAGTAGTGTTAAGCACAGGGCCTTTAAACGGAGGTTAAACGGAGTCCGCATAGTTTGGGAACCACTGGGCGTAGTAGGAGAAGGACCCCAGGCAGCGTTTGATGGCCTTGGGACAGTGGGGGAGGGGAAGCTCCATGAGGGGGCGCATGCGGTCGGGATCGGGCCCCAGAACTCCGTTCAGGACCACATAGCCAAGGATGGCTAAGCGGGTTGTGCTGAACACGCACTTCTCCTTGTTGCAGGTGAGGTTGAGGAGAGTGGCGGTGTGGACGAACTTGGCAAGGTTGGCGTCGTGGTCCTGCTGATCGTGGCCGCAGATAGTGACGTTGTCTAGGTACGGGACGAAGATGGCGGCGCCCATTGTGTGTAGGTCAGGGGGGAGGGGGCGATAGCGGCGACTGCGCGGGCCTGGCACACCACGGTGAAGTGCCCCTTTTTGCCACAAGCCTTGCAAATGGCAGTGCGCGGGTTGGCGTGTGGCGCAGGCGCACTGGCTGGGTGAAGCCCCGGCTGGGGTGGCCGCCTGTGGGGTCCACGAGGGATAGGAGGGATGGGCCGCGCGGCCGGAGGGGTAGGCCTGAGCATTACGTGAGGCGACTGTCATGGAGAGTGCTCACTTTTTAGTCTCTGCTAGGTCGAGCATGGCCAATACTTGCAGTCTTTGGCGTATGAGATCCGACCCAATCCCCATTACAAACGCATCGCGCATAAGAAGGTTGGAATGTTCGGTGGCCATAACGGCCTGACAGTCACAGTCACAGTGGGGAGTCATTTGTGGTTCATGGGATAGGTAGGCAGGGGCTGAGGTTGCCCACATAACGGATATGAACGATCCAGGTGGTGGCATGGTGGACCTTGTGCACTGAGACACTCACCTAGTGCCCCTGGGCTCATTGCCTGGGAGCACTGATGCCTACTCACCTCCTCAGATCCCCACAACACTCATTCTGCCAGCTTCATGTTTTTAAAAAGATGCACTAATCGGTGCACGCGTGACCACTTGCTGGGGAGGCGGTTAAATCACAGGAGGCCGTTAGATAGGGGGTCACTGTAGTTAATTGTATGGAGATTGGTCATAAGTGGTGAATATTGGTTTCTCACAACACCACATATCTCCGATGGCCAGCATTCTCTGACTGTGTCCTCCCGGCGGTCGGAAAATCCGGCCATAGGTCAATGCATTTCTCCATTGCCCATCTCTCACCCGTGGCATTCTTGGGGCGGGCGGGGCGGAAGAATCCAGCCCATAGAGTGGGATTCTCCGTCTGTTCAGGGCAAGGGGATTCTCCGTCTGTTCAGGGCAATGGGATTCTCCGTCTGTTCAGGGCAGTGGGATTCTCCGTCTGTTCACAGCAACAGGAATCTCCGTCCGTTCACGGCAACGGGATTCTCCGTCTGTTCACGGCAACGGGATTCTCCGTCTGTTCAGGGCAGTGGGATTCTCCGTCTGTTCCTGCAGTGGGATTCTCCGTCTGTTCACAGCAACGGGATTCTCCGTCTGTTCCTGCAGTGGGATTCTCCGTCTGTTCACGGCAACGGGATTCTCCGTCTGTTCACGGCAAAAGGGATTCTCCGTCTGTTCAGGGCAAGGGGATTCTCCGTCTGTTCAGGGCAGTGGGATTCTCCGTCTGTTCACAGCAACAGGATTCTCCGTCTGTTCACAGCAACGGGATTCTCCGTCTGTTCCTGCAGTGGGATTCTCCGTCTGTTCACGGTAACGGGATTCTCCGTCTGTTCACAGCAAAAGGGATTCTCCGTCTGTTCACGGCAACGGGATTCTCCGTCTGTTCACAGCAAAAGGGATTCTCCGTCTGTTCAGGGCAGTGGGATTCTCCGTCTGTTCACGGCAGCGGGATTCTCCATCTGTTCACGGCAACGGGATTCTCCGTCTGTTCACGGCAACGGGATTCTCCGTCTGTCCACAGCAACGGGATTCTCCGTCTGTTCACAGCAACGGGATTCTCTGTCTGTTCACGGCAATGGGATTCTCTGTCAGCAACGGGATTCTCCGTCTGTTCACAGCAACGGGAATCTCCGCTTGATCATGGGAACGGGATTCTCCGTCTGTTCACAGCAACAGGATTCTCCGTCTATTCACGGCAACGGGTTATGTACAGACCTCCTAACAGTGGTCAGGACCAGGGGCGCAACATGTACCAGGAAATAGAAAAGGCATGTCAGAAAGGCAAGGTCACGGTGATCATGGGGGACTTCAATATGCAGGTGGATTGGGTAAATAACGTAGCCAGTGGATCCAAAGAAAAGGAATTCATGGAATGCTTACAAGATGGCTTTTTGGAACAGCTTGTCATGGAGCCCACAAGGGAGCAGGCTATTCTGGACCTAGTGCTATGTAATGAACCAGACTTTATAAAAGATCTTAAAGTAAGGGAACACTTAGGAAGCAGCGATCATAATACGGTTGAGTTCAGTCTGCAGTTTGAAAGAGAGAAGGCAAAATCGGATGTAATGGTGTTACAGTTAAATAAAGGTAATTACGAGGGCATGAGAGAGGAACTGGCGAAAATCGACTGGAAGCAGACCCTAGTGGGGAAGACAGCAGAGCAAAAATGGCAGGAGTTTGTATGCATAATTGAGGACACTGTACAGAGGTTCATCCCCAAGAAAAGAAAGATTATCCGGGGAGGGATTAGACAGCCATGGCTGACAAAGGAGGTCAGGAAATGTATCAAAGAAAAAGAGAGATCCTATAAAGTGGCCAAAAGCACTGGGAAATCAGAAGATTGGGAAGGCTACAAAAACAAACAGAGGTTAACAAAGAGACAAATAAGGAAGGAGAGGATCAAATATGAAGGCAGGCTAGCCAGTAATATAAGAAATGATAGTAAAAGTTTCTTTCAATACATAAGAAACAAACGACAGGCCAAAGTAGACATTGGGCCAATTCAAACTGATTCCGGAAGGCTAGTGATGGGAGACGAGGAAATGGCTGGAGAACTTAATAAGTACTTTGCGTCTGTCTTCACAGTGGAAGACATGAGTAATATCCCAAAAATTATAGAGGGTCAGGGTGCTGAGTTGAGTATGGTTGCCATTACAAAAGAGATGGTGCTAAAAAAGCTAAAAGGTCTTAAAATTGAAAAATCTCCTGGCCCCGATGGGCTACACCCTAGAGTTCTGAGAGAGGTGGCTGAAGAAATAGCGGAAGCGTTGGTTGAGATCTTTCAAAAATCACTGGAGTCAGGGAAAGTCCCGGACGATTGGAAGATCGCTGTTGTAACCCCCTTGTTCAAGAAAGGATCAAGACAAAAGATGGAAAATTATAGGCCAATTAGCCTAACCTCGGTTGTTGGTAAAATTCTAGAATCGATCGTTAAGGATGAGATTTCTAAATTCTTGGAAGAGCAGGGTCGGATTAGAACAAGTCAACATGGATTTAGTAAGGGGAGGTCGTGCCTGACGAACCTGTTAGAATTCTTTGAGGAGGTGACAAGTAGGTTAGACCAGGGAAACCCAGTGGATGTGGTCTATCTGGATTTCCAAAAGGCCTTTGATAAAGTGCCACACAGGAGGCTGCTGAGTAAGGTGAGGGCCCATGGTGTTCGAGGTGAGCTACTGGCATGGGTTGACGATTGGCTGTCTGACAGAAGGCAGAGAGTTGGGATAAAAGGTTCTTTTTCGGAATGGCAGCCGGTGACCAGCGGTGTCCCACAGGGTTCAGTGTTGGGGCCGCAGCTGTTCACCATATATATTAATGATCTGGATGAAGGGACTGGGGGCATTCTAGCGAAGTTTGCCGATGATACGAAGTTAGGTGGTCAGGCAGGTAGTGCTGAGGAAGTGGGGAGGCTGCAGAAGGATCTAGACAGTTTGGGAGAGTGGTGCAGGAAATGGCTGATGCAATTCAACGTGAGAAAATGTGAGGTCTTGCACTTTGGAAAAAAGAATCCAAGCATAGACTACTTTCTAAACGGTGAGAAAATTCATAATGCCAAAGTACAAAGGGATCTGGGAGTGCTAGTCGAGGATTCCCTAAAGGTAAACATGCAGGTTGAATCCGTGATTAAGAAAGCGAATGCAATGTTGTCATTTATCTCAAGAGGGTTGGAATATAAAAGCAGCGATGTGCTACTGAGCCTTTATAAGGCTCTGGTTAGGCCCCATTTGGAGTACTGTGTCCAGTTTTGGGCCCCACATCTCAGGAAGGACATACTGGCACTGGAGCGTGTCCAGCGGAGATTCACACGGATGATCCCTGGAATGGCGGGTCTAACATATGATGAACGGCTGAGGATCCTGGGATTGTATTCATTGGAGTTTAGAAGGTTAAGGGGAGATCTAATAGAAACTTACAAGATAATACATGGCTTAGAAAGGGTGGACGCAAAGAAACTGTTTCCGTTAGGCGAGGAGACGAGGACCCGTGGGCACAGCCTTAGAATTAGAGGGGGTAAATTCAGAACAGAAATGCGGAGACATTTCTTCAGCCAGAGAGTGGTGGGCCTGTGGAATTCATTGCCGCGGCGTGCAGTGGAGGCCGGGACGCTAAATGGCTTCAAGGCAGAGATAGATAAATTCTTGATGTCGCGAGGAATTAAGGGCTACGGGGAGAATGCTGGTAGGTGGAGTTGAAATGCCCATCAGCCATGATTGAATGGCGGATTGGACTCGATGGGCCGAATGGCCTTACTTCCACTCCTATGTCTTATGGTCTTATGGTCTTATGGTCTTATTCTCCGTCTGTTCACAGCAAAAGGGATTCTCCGTCTGTTCAGGGCAGTGGGATTCTCCGTCTGATCACGGCAACAGGATTCTCCGTCTGTTCAGGGCAGTGGGATTCTCTGTCTGTTCATGGCAGTGGGATTCTCTGTCTGTTCACGGCAGCGGGATTCTCCGTCTGTTCACGGCAGCGGGATTCTCCGTCTGTTCACGGCAACGGGATTCTCCGTCTGTTCACAGCAAAAGGGATTCTCCGTCTGTTCAGCGCAGTGGGATTCTCTGTCTGTTCACGGCAGCGGGATTCTCCGTCTGTTCACGGCAGCGGGATTCTCCGTCTGTTCACGGCAACGGGATTCTCCGTCTGTTCACAGCAACGGGATTCTCCGTCTGTTCACGGCAACGGGATTCTCCGTCTGTTCACGGCAACGGGATTCTCCGTCCGTTCACGGCAGCGGGATACTCCGTCTGTTCACGGCAACGGGATACTCCGTCTGTTCACGGCAACGGGATTCTCCGTCTGTTCACAGCAACGGGATTCTCCGTCTGTTCACGGCAACGGGATTCTCCGTCCGTTCACGGCAGCGGGATACTCCGTCTGTTCACGGCAACGGGATTCTCCGTCTGTTCACGGCAACGGGATTCTCCGTCTGTTAACAGCATAGGGATTCTCCATCCATTCACGGCAACGAGATTCTCCGTCTGTTCACAGCAACAGGATTCTCCGTCTGTTCACAGCAACGGGATTCTCCGTCTGTTCAGGGCAATGGGATTCTCCGTCCATTCACGGCAACGGGATTCTCCGTCTGTTCACAGCAACAGGATTCTCCGTCTGTTCACAGCAACGGGATTCTCCGTCTGTTCACAGCAACGGATTCTCCGTCTGTTAACAGCATAGGGATTCTCCGTCCATTCACGGCAACGGGATTCTCCGTCTGTTCACGGCAGCGGGATGACCCGTCTGTTCACGGCAACAGGAATCTCCGTCCGTTCGCGGCAACGGGATTCTCCGTCTGTTCATGGCAACGGGATTCTCCGTCTGTTCACGGCAACGGGATTCTCCGTCTCTTCACAGCAACGGGATTCTCCGTCTGTTCACGGCAACGGGATTCTCCGTCTGTTCATGTCAACGGGAATCTCTGTCCGTTCACGGTAGCGGGATACTCCGTCTGTTCACAGCAACGGGATTCTCCGTCTGTTCACAGCAACAGGATTCTCCGTCTGTTCACAGCAATGGGATTCTCCGTCCATTCACGGCAACGGGATTCTCCGTCTGTTCACAGCAACGGGATTCTCCGTCTGTTCACAGCAACGGGATTATCTGTCTGTTCACGGCAACGGGATTCTCTGTCCATTCACGGCAACGGGATTCTCCGTCTGTTAACAGCATAGGGATTCTCCGTCCATTCACGGCAACGGGATTCTCTGTCTGTTCACGGCAGCGGGATTCCCCGTCTGTTCACGGCAACAGGAATCTCTGTCCGTTCGCGGCAACGGGATTCTCCGTCTGTTCATGGCAACTGGGATTCTCCGTCTCTTCACAGCAATGGGATTCTCCGTCTGTTCACGGCAACGGGATTCTCCGTCTGTTCACAGCAACGGCATTCTCCGTCTGTTCATGTCAACGGGAATCTCTGTCCGTTCACGGCAACGGGATTCTCCGTCTGTTCACGGCAACTGGGATTCTCCGTCTCTTCACAGCAATGGGATTCTCCGTCTGTTCAGGGCAGTGGGATTCTCCGTCTGTTCACAGCAACGGGATTCTCCGTCTGTTCATGTCAACGGGAATCTCTGTCCGTTCACGGTAGTGGGATTCTCCGTCTGTTCAGGGCAGTGGGATTCTCCGTCTGTTCACGGTAACGGGATTCTCCGTCTGTTCACGGCAACGGGATGCTCCATCTGTTCACAGCAACGGGATGCTCCATCTGTTCACAGCAACGGGATTCTCCGTCTGTTCACGGCAACGGGATGCTCCGTCTGTTCACGGCAACGGGATTCTCCGTCTGTTAACAGCATAGGGATTCTCCATCCATTCACGGCAACGGGATTCTCCGTCTGTTCACAGCAACGGGATTCTCCGTCTGTTCACAGCAACGGGATTCTCCGTCTGTTCAGGGCAATGGGATTCTCCGTCCATTCACGGCAACGGGATTCTCCGTCAGTTCACAGCAACAGGGATTCTCGTCTGTTCACAGCAACGGGATTCTCCGTCTGTTCACAGGCACAGGATTCTCCGTCTGTTAACAGCATAGGGATTCTCCGTCCATTCACGGCAACGGGATTCTCCGTCTGTTCACGGCAACGGGATTCTCCGTCTGTTCACGGCAACAGGATTCTCCGTCCTGTTCACGGCAACGGGATTCTCCGTCTGTTCATGGCAACGGGATTCTCCGTCTGTTCACGGCAACGGGATTCTCCGTCTGTTCACAGCAACGGGATTCTCCGTCTGTTCACGGCAACGGGATTCTCCGTCTGTTCACGGCAACGGGATTCTCCGTCTGTTCACGGCAACGGGATTCTCCGTCTGTTCACAGCAACGGGATTCTCCGTCTGTTCACAGCAACGGGATTCTCCGTCTGTTCACAGCAACGGGATTCTCCGTCTGTTCAGGGCAATGGGATTCTCCGTCTGTTCACAGCAACGGGATTCTCCGTCTGTTCACAGCAACAGGATTCTCCGTCTGTTCACAGCAACGGGATTCTCCGTCTGTTCACAGCAACAGGATTCTCCGTCTGTTCACAGCAACGGGATTCTCCGTCTGTTCAGGGCAATGGGATTCTCCGTCCAGTTCACGGCAACGGGATTCTCCGTCTGTTCACAGCAACGGGATTCTCCGTCTGTTCACAGCAACGGGATTCTCTGTCCATTCACGGCAACGGGATTCTCCGTCTGTTCACAGCAACAGGATTCTCCGTCTGTTAACAGTCATACGGGATTCTCCGTCCTGTTCACGGCAACGGGATTCTCCGTCCTGTTCACGGCAGCGGGATTCCCCGTCTGTTCACGGCAACAGGAATTCTCTGTCCGTTCGCGGCAACGGGATTCTCCGTCTGTTCACGGCAACAGGATTCTCCGTCTCTTCACAGCAATGGGATTCTCCGTCTGTTCACGGCAACGGGATTCTCCGTCTGTTCACAGCAACGGCATTCTCCGTCTGTTCATGTCAACGGGAATCTCTGTCTGTTCACGGCAACGGGATTCTCCGTCTGTTCAGGGCAGTGGGATTCTCCGTCTGTTCACAGCAACGGGATTCTCCGTCTGTTCATGTCAACGGGAATCTCTGTCCGTTCACGGCAACGGGATTCTCCGTCTGTTCACGGCAACGGGATTCTCCGTCTGTTCACGGCAACAGATTCTCCGTCTGTCTCAAGGGCACGGGATTCTCCGTCTGTTCACGGCAGCGGGATTCTCCGTCTGTTCACAGCAACTGGGATTCTCCGTCTGTTCACGGCAACAGGATTCTCCGTCTGTTCCACAGCAACGGGATTCTCCGTCTGTTCACAGCAACGGGATTCTCCGTCTGTTCACGGCAGTGGGATTCTCCGTCTGTTCAAGGCAACGGATTCTCCGTCTGTTCACAGCAACTGGGATTCTCCGTCTGTTCACAGCAACGGGATTCTCAGTCTGTTCACGGCAACGGTATTCTCCGCCTGTTCACAGCAACTGGGATTCTTCGTCCGTTCACGGCAACGGGATTCTCCGCCTGTTCACGGCAGCGGGATGCTCCGTCTGTTCACAGCAACGGGATTATCTGTCTGCTCACGGAAACGGGATTATCCGTCTGTTCACGGCAACGGGATTCTCCGTCTGTTCACAGTCACGGGATTCTACGTCTGTTCACGTCACGGGATTCTCCTTCCTGTTCACGGCACGGGATTCTCCGGCTGTTCACAGGCAACGGGATTCATCCGTCTGTTCACGGCAACGGGATTATCCGTCTGTTCCGGCAACGGGATTCTCCGTCTGTTCACGGCAACGGGATTCTCCGTCCTGTTCACGTCAACGGGATTCTCCGTCCCTGTTCACAGGCAACGGGATTCTCCTCTGTCACAGCACGGGATTCTCCGTCTTTTCACGGCAACTGGATTCTCCGTCGTTCACGGCAACGGGATTCTCCGTCTGTTCACGGCAACGGATTCTCCGTCTGTTCACAGCAACGGGATTCTCCGTCTGTTCACGGCAACGGGATTCTCCGTCGTTCACGGCAGTGGGATTCTCCGTCGTTCACGGCAGTGGGATTCCTCGTCTGTTCACGGCAACAGGTCTCGTCTGTTCACGGCAACGGGATTCTCCGTCTGTTCAAGGCAACGGGATTATCCGTCTGTTCACGGCAACGGGGATTCTCCGGCTGTTCACGGCAACGGGATTCTCCGTCTGTTCACGGCAGCGGGATTCTCCGTCTGTTCACGGCAACGGAAATCTCCGTCTGTTCGCAGCAACAGGATTCTCTGTCTGTTAACAGCATACGGATTCTCCGTCCATTCACGGCAACGGGATTCTCCGTCTGTTCGGCAACAGGAATTTCCGTCCGTTCACGGCAACGGGATTCTCCGTCTGTTCACAGCAGTGGGATTCTCCGTCTGTTCACGGCAACGGAAATCTCCGTCTGTTCGCAGCAACAGGATTCTCTGTCTGTTAACAGCATACGGATTCTCCGTCCATTCACGGCAACGGGATTCTCCGTCTGTTCACGGCAACAGGAATTTCCGTCCGTTCACGGCAACGGGATTCTCCGTCTGTTCACAGCAGTGGGATTCTTCGTCCGTTCACGGCAACGGGATTCTCCGGCCTGTTCACGGCAGCGGGATGCTCCGTCTGTTCACAGCAACGGGATTATCTGTCTGCTCACGGAAACGGGATTATCCGTCTGTTCACGGCAACGGGATTCTCCGTCTGTTCACGTCAACGGGATTCTCCGTCTGTTCACGTCAACGGGAATCTCCGTCCCTTCACGGCAACGGATTCTCCGTCTGTTCACGGCAACGGGATTCTCCGTCTGTTCACAGCAACGGGATTCTCCATCTGTTCACAGCAACGGGATTCTCCGTCCATTCACGGCAACGGGATTCTCCGTCTGTTCACGGCAACGGGATTCTCCGTCTGTTCACAGCAACGGGATTCTCCGTCCATTCACGGCAACGGGATTCTCCGTCTGTTCACGGCAACGGGATTCTCCGTCTGTTCATAGCAACGGGATTCTCCATCTGTTCACAGCAACGGGATTCTCCGTCCATTCACGGCAACGGGATTCTCCGTCTGTTCACGGCAACGGGATTCTCCGTCTGTTCACGGCAACGGGATTCTCCGTCTGTTCACAGCAACGGGATTCTCCGTCTGTTCACGGCAACGGGATTCTCCGTCCGTTCACGGCAGTGGGATTCTCCGTCTGTTCACGGCAGTGGGATTCTCCGTCTGTTCACGGCAACAGGATTCTCCGTCTGTTCACGGCAACGGGATTCTCCGTCTGTTCAAGGCAACGGGATTATCCGTCTGTTCACGGCAACGGGATTCTCCGTCTGTTCAGGGCAATGGGATTCTCCGTCTGTTCACGGCAACGGGATGCTCCGTCTGTTCACAGCAACGGGATTATCTGTCTGCTCACGGAAACGGGATTATCCGTCTGTTCACGGCAACGGGATTCTCCGTCTGTTCACGTCAACGGGATTCTCCGTCTGTTCACGTCAACGGGAATCTCCGTCCCTTCACGGCAACGGATTCTCCGTCTGTTCACGGCAACGGGATTCTCCGTCTGTTCACAGCAACGGGATTCTCCATCTGTTCACAGCAACGGGATTCTCCGTCCATTCACGGCAACGGGATTCTCCGTCTGTTCACGGCAACGGGATTCTCCGTCTGTTCACAGCAACGGGATTCTCCGTCCATTCACGGCAACGGGATTCTCCGTCTGTTCACGGCAACTGGATTCTCCGTCTGTTCATAGCAACGGGATTCTCCATCTGTTCACAGCAACGGGATTCTCCGTCCATTCACGGCAACGGGATTCTCCGTCTGTTCACGGCAACGGGATTCTCCGTCTGTTCACGGCAACGGGATTCTCCGTCTGTTCACAGCAACGGGTTTCTCCGTCTGTTCACGGCAACGGGATTCTCCGTCCGTTCACGGCAACTGGGATTCTCCGTCTGTTCACGGCAGTGGGATTCTCCGTCTGTTCACGGCAACGGGATTCTCCGTCTGTTCACGGCAACGGGATTCTCCGTCTGTTCACGGTAGCGGGATACTCCGTCTGTTCACAGCAATGGGATTCTCCGTCTGTTCAGGGCAGTGGGATTCTCCGTCTGTTCACGGCAGCGGGAATCTCTGTCTGTTCACGGCAGCGGGATTCTCCGTCCATTCACGGCAACGGGATGCTCCATCTGTTCACAGCAACGGGATTCTCCGTCCGTTCACGGCAGCGGGATTCTCCGTCTGTTCCTTCAGTGGGATTCTCCGTCTGTTCACGGCAATGGGATTCTCCGTCTGTTCATGGCAACGGGATTATCTGTGTGCTCACGGTAACGGGATTATCCGTCTGTTCACGGCAACGGGATTATCCGTCTGTTCACGGCAACGGGATTCTCCGTCTGTTCACGGCAACGGATTCTCCGTCTGTTCACGGCAATGGAATTCTCCGTCTGTTCACAGCAACGGGAATCTCCGTCCCTTCACGGCAGCGGGATTCTCCGTCTGTTCACAGCAACGGGATTCTCCGTCTGTTCACAGCAACAGGGATTCTCCGCCTGTTCACGGCAGTGGGATTCTCCGTTTGTTCACGGCAACAGGATTCTCCGTCTGTTCACGGCAACGGGATTCTCCGTCTGTTCACAGCAACGGGATTCTCCGTCTGTCCACGGCAACAGGATTCTCCGTCTGTTCACGGCGACAGGATTCTCCGTCTGTCCACAGCAACAGGATTCTCCGTCTGCCCACGGCAACGGGATTCTCCGTCTGTCCACGGCAACAGGATTCTCCGTCTGTCCACAGCAACAGGATTCTCCGTCTGTTCGCAGCAACGGGATTCTCCATCTGTTCACAGCAACGGGATTCTCCGTCTGTTCACGGCAGTGGGATTCTCCGTCTGTTCACGGCAACAGGATTCTCCGTCTGTCACGGCAACGGGATTTCCGTCTGTTCAAGGCAACGGGATTCTCCGTCTGCCACAGCAACTGGGATTCTCCGTCTGTTCACGGCAACGGGATTCTCGTCTGTTCAAGGCAACGGGATTATCCGTCTGTTCAAGGCAACGGGATTCTCCGTCTGTTCACAGCAACGGGATTCTCCGTCTGTTCACGGCAATGGGATTCTCCGTCTGTTCACGGCAACGGGATTCTCCGTCTGTTCACAGCAACTGGGATTCTCCGTCTGTTCACAGCAGTGGGATTCTTCGTCCGTTCACGGCAACGGGATTCTCCGTCTGTTCACGGCAGCGGGATGCTCCGTCTGTTCACAGCAACGGGATTATCCGTCTGCTCACGGCAACGGGATTCTCCGTCTGTTCACGGCAACGGGATTCTCCGTCTGTTCATGTCAACGGGATTCTCCGTCTGTTCACGTCAACGGGAATCTCCGTCCCTTCACGGCAGCGGGATTCTCCGTCTGTTCACAGCAACGGGATTCTCCATCTGTTCACAGCAACAGGATTCTCCGTCCATTCACGGCAACGGGATTCTCCGTCTGTTCACGGCAACGGGATTCACCGTCCATTCACGGCAAGGGGATTCTCCGTCTGTTCACAGCAACGGGATTCTCTGTCTGTTCACGGCAACGGGATTCTCCGTCCGTTCACGGCAGCGGGATACTCCGTCTGTTCACGGCAACGGGATTCTCCGTCTGTTCACAGCAACAGGGATTCTCCGTCTGTTCACAGCAACGGGATTCTCCGTCTGTTCACGGCAACGGGATTCTCCGTCCGTTCACGGCAGCGGGATTCTCCGTCCGTTCACGGCAGCGGGATACTCCGTCTGTTCACGGCAACGGGATTCTCCGTCTGTTCACGGCAACGGGATTCTCCGTCCGTTCACGGCAGCGGGATTCTCCGTCTGTTCACAGCAACGGGATTCTCCGTCTGTTCACAGCAACAGGGATTCTCCGTCTGTTCACAGCAGTGGGATTCTCCGTTTGTTCACGGCAACAGGATTCTCCGTCTGTTCACGGCAACGGGATTCTCCGTCTGTTCACAGCAACGGGATTCTCCGTCTGTCCACGGCAACAGGATTCTCCGTCTGTTCACGGCAACAGGATTCTCCGTCTGTCCACAGCAACAGGATTCTCCGTCTGTCCACAGCAACGGGATTCTCCGTCTGTTCACGGCAACGGGATTCTCCATCTGTTCGCAGCAACGGGATTCTCCATCTGTTCACAGCAACGGGAATCTCCGTCCCTTCACGGCAACGGGATTCTCCGTCTGTTCACAGCAACTGGGATTCTCCGTCTGTTCACAGCAACGGATTCTCCGTCTGTTCAAGGCAACGGGATTATCCGTCTGTTCACAGCAACGGGATTCTCCGTCTGTTCACAGCAACTGGGATTCTCCGTCTGTTCACAGCAACGGGATTCTCCGTCTGTTCAGGGCAATGGGATTATCCGTCTGTTCACGGCAACGGGATTCTCCGTCTGTTCACAGCAACGGGATTCTCCGTCTGTTCACAGCAGTGGGATTTTTCGTCCGTTCACGGCAACGGGATTCTCCGCCTGTTCACGGCAGCGGGATGCTCCGTCTGTTCACAGCAACGGGATTATCTGTCTGCTCACGGCAACGGGATTATCCGTCTGTTCACGGCAACGGGATTCTCCGTCTGTTCACGTCAACGGGATTCTCCGTCTGTTCACGTCAACGGGAATCTCCGTCCCTTCACGGCAGCGGGATTCTCCGTCTGTTCACAGCAACGGGATTCTCCATCTGTTCACAGCAACGGGATTCTCCGTCCATTCACGGCAACGGGATTTTCCGTCTGTTCACAGCAACGGGATTCTCCGTCTGTTCACGGCAACGAGATTCTCCGTCCGTTCACGGCAGCGGGATACTCTGTCTGTTCACGGCAACGGGATTCTCCGTCTGTTAACAGCATAGGGATTCTCCGTCCATTCACGGCAACGGGATTCTCCGTCTGTTCACGGCAATGGGATTCTCCGTCTGTTCACGGCAGCGGGATTCCCCGTCTGTTCACGGCAACAGGAATCTCCGTCCGTTCACGGCAACGGGATTCTCCGTCTCTTAACGGCAACGGGATTCTCCGTCTGTTCACGGCAACGGGATTCTCCGTCTCTTCACAGCAATGGGATTCTCCGTCTGTTCACGGCAACGGGATTCTCCGTCTGTTCACGGCAACGGGATTCTCCATCTGTTCATGTCAACGGGAATCTCTGTCCGTTCACGGCAACGGGATTCTCCGTCTGTTCACGGCAACGGGATTCTCCGTCTGTTCACGGCAACGGGATTCTCCGTCCGTTCACGGCAGCGGGATTCTCCGTCTGTTCACGGCAACGGGATTCTCCGTCTGTTAACAGCAATGGGATTCTCCGTCTGTTCACGGCAGCGGGATTCCCCGTCTGTTCACGGCAACGGGATTCTCCGTCTGTTCACGGCAGCGGGATTCTCCGTCTGTTCACGGCAACGGGATTCTCCGTCTGTTCACGGCAACGGGATTCTCCGTCTGTTCACGGCAACGGGATTCTCCGTCTGTTCACGGCAACGGGATTCTCCGTCTCTTCACAGCAATGGGATTCTCCGTCTGTTCACGGCAACGGGATTCTCCGTCTGTTCACGGCAACGGGATTCTCCGTCTGTTCAGGGCAGTGGGATTCTCCGTCTGTTCACGGCAACAGGAATCTCCGTCCGTTCACGGCAACGGGATTCTCCGTCTGTTCACAGCAACGGGATTCTCCTTCTGTTCACGGCAACGGGATTCTCCGTCTGTTCACGGCAGCGGGATTCTCCGTCTGTTCACGGCAGCGGGATTCTCCGTCTCTTCACAGCAATGGGATTCTCCGTCTGTTCAGAGCAGCGGGATTCTCCGTCTGTTCACGGCAACGGGATTCTCCGTCTGTTCACAGCAGTGGGATTCTCCGTCTGTTCACGTCAATGGGAATCTCCGTCTGTTCAGGGCAATGGGATTTTCCATCTGTTCACAGCAACGGGAATCTCCGTCTGTTCACGGCAACGGGATTCTCCGTCTGTTCACAGCAACGGGAATCTCCGTCTGTTCACGGCAACGGGATTCTCTGTCTGCTCACAGCAACGGGATTCTCCGTCTGTTAACAGCAACGGGATTCTCCGTCTGTTCACGGCAACGGGATTCTCCGTCTGTTCACGGCAACGGGATTCTCCGTCTGTTCACGGCAACGGGATTCTCCGTCTGTTCACGGCAACGGGTTTCTCTGTCTGTTCACAGCAACGGGATTCTCCGTCTGTTCACGGCAACGGGATTCTCCGTCTGTTCAGAGCAGCGGGATTCTCCGTCTGTTCACGGCAACGGGATTCTCCGTCTGTTCACGGCAACGGGATTCTCTGTCTGTTCACAGCAACGGGATTCTCCGTCTGTTCACGGCAACGGGATTCTCTGTCTGTTCACAGCAGCGGGATTCTCCGTCTGTTCGCGACAATGGCAATGCCATTGCTGCCAGTGGCTCATGCCAGCTTGTGGTGTCGCACCGTTCCTTAAAGGCCACCCTGCCCTTCGAGATTGTAGGGTCCACTAAAGCTTCCCTGCTCGGTGCTCAGGCGTGCAAACTCCTAAACCTCGTCCAGAGGGTTCACTCCATGTCACCCACTGAGGTTTCAGCATCACCGGACCTCGACTTTCAAACACAAAGCCATGAAGAACATCATCACTCGATACCACAGCGTCTTCGAGGGCATGGGCACACTCCCATACACGTACAAAATTCTTTTAAAACCAAATGCCACGCCTGTGGTTCATGCACCCCGCCGGGTACCGGCGCCCCTCAAGGACCGCCTCAAGCAGCAGCTGCAGGACCTCCAGGACCAGGGCATCATCTCTAAAGTAACAGAACCAACTGACTGGGTCAATTCCGTGGTGTGTGTTAAGAAACCATCCGGAGAACTACGCATCTGCATCGACCCCAAAGATCTGAACCGTAACATTATGAGGGAACACTACCATATCCCAAAGCGCGAACAACTCACCTGCGAGATGGCTCGCGCCAAATTTTTGACAAAGCTGGACACCTCCAAGGGGTTCTGGCAGATTCAACTTGACACATCCAGTCAGAAGCTCTGCACCTTTAACACACCATTTGGCCGGTATTGTTACAATCGGATGCCGTTTGGCATCATCTCAGCCTCAGAGGTGTTCCACCGAAAAATGGAGCAAATGATGGAGGACAGGAAGGCGGTCCTCTGCTTCCTGGGCATGATCATCTTCCTGGGGAAGTTCATCCCCAACCTCGCAGCCCACACCACGGCTCTCCGCAATCTGGTGAAGAAGACAACCGAGTTCCAATGGCTCCCCGCCCACGAGCAAGAATAGCGAGAACTCAGGGCGAAACTCACCAAGGCCCCGGTATTGGCATTCTTCGACCCTGCTAAGAAGACGAAGATCTCCACTGATGCGAGCCAGTCCGGCATTGGAGCAGTGCTCCTCCAACGCGACAACGCCTCCTCATGGGCTCCAGTCGCATACGCACCGCGTGCAATGACATCCACCGAGCAACGCTATGCGCAAATCGAAAAAGAGTGCCTGGGCCTTCTCATGGGAATTGTTAAATTCCATGACTACGTCTATGGACTCCCTAAATGTACGGTCAAAACGGACCACAGGCCATTGGTCAACATTATACAGAAGGACCTTAATGATATGACTCCGTGCCTGCAATGCATCCTCCTTAAACTCAGGCGGTTTGACTTCGAACTAGTCTACACCCAGGGTAAGGTTGCTCATCGTCGCCGACGCACTCTCCCGTTCCGTCACTATGCCCTGCGAGCCGTCGGGCTTCGTGTGCCAAATTGATGCTCATGTTGAGTTCTGCTCGTCTAACCTGCCCGCCACGGACGAACGACTCATCTAGATTCGTCGTGAAACTGCCAATGATCCTTTGCTCCAGCGCGTCATGCGCCATCTGACAGACGGATGGCTCAAGGGCCAATGCCCGCAATTCTACAACATCAAAGATGACCTGGCAGTGGTAGATGGAATTCTGCTGAAGTTGGACAGGATCATCATTCCGCACAGTATGCGGGAACTCGTCCTTTAGCAGCTCCATGAGGGTCACCTAGGGGTGGAGAAGACCGGCAGGCCCGTGAGGCAGTGTACTGGCCTGGCATCAACCAGGACATCGCCAACACTGTTCTCAACTGCCCGACATGCCAACGGTTCCAGCCTGCTCAGCCAAAGGAGACCTTGCAGCCACATGAACTGGTGTCATCCCCCTGGACCAAGGTTGGCATTGATCTTTTCCATGCACTAGGCCGGGACTATGTCCTCATAGTGGATTACTTCTCTAACTACCCAGAGGTAGTTAGGCTACATGACCTCACGTCGACAGCGGTCATCCGTGCGTGCAAGGAGACTTTTGCTCACCATGGCATCCCACTCACGGTCATGTCCGACAATGGCCCGTGTTTTGCTAGTCAGGAGTGGTCCAATTTTACCCGGCGGTATAATTTCACGCACGTCACCTCCAGTCCCTACTACCCCCAGTCGAATGGCAAAGCTGAGAAGGGGGTGCACATTGAGAAGGGGGTGCAAAGCGGCCGATGCGGGATCCGACTTTTACCTCGCACTACTTGCCTACAGGTAAGCTTCATTGTCCACTGGCCTGTCACCAGCTCAATTGTTGATGAACCACACATTACGAACGACAGTACCTGCAATACACATCCCAGACTTGGACATCCTTCCGGTCCTGCGTCGAATGCAGTTGTCTCGGGCCCAACACAAATCGGCGTACGACGCCCGCGCCACAGATCTCCCTGATCTTGTTCCTGATGACCAGGTTCATGTACAACTTCCTGAAGGTGGCTGGTCTGCCGCCGCTGTGGTACTCAAGCAGGATGGCTCTCTTCTTCGGCGAAATAGGCGGGCACTACGACTCCTTCCACGCTCGCCGCCAGATCGTCATGCCCTGCCTCGCTCTCAGGACAGGCCCGTCACAGAGTTTGCAGATCTACCTTTTCTGTTGCCACCCTCTGCGACTGACACAGTCCCGCCCGTTCCAGAGCAGGCGGCCCCTGACCCACCCTTGAGGCGGTCAACTAGAATTCGTCGCCCGCCGCAGAGACTGAATTTATGAACTGCCTGAATTTATGAACTCTCTAAACTCATGGACTGATTGTTTCGTTACCCTGGTTATTCGTTCGCTAGTTTGTACATACTGTTATTCATGTTCTGCTTTGTGTTACATACAGTCTATCTGCACTAGACACCTCCTGTGTAAATATGTTAGAAATTTTGTATATAGCTCTGTAAATATGCTCACATATTCTCCACATAGTCAGGGACATTCACATACAACACTATTTATTGCCACGTACACATTTCTTTTTAAAAAAAGGGGAGATGTCATAATATACACACAAGTACATGATGGTGCACAGACTGACACACTGAAAGACCAATCAATACACAGAACACAGCAGCCAATCACCAGACAGGACACGGCCACTATAAAGCCAGAGGGCTTGAGTTTTCCCGCTAATTCGGGATTCAGCCTCTGAGAAAGCCAGAGCCCGTAATTAGTAACACGAACATCTACCATGTGCTAGCAGTATAGTCTGGTCAGGTTAGCCATAGGTCTTCAGTGAACCTAACATAGTGTCGACCCACAGAGCAAGTATGTTTAACAGCTCATAGTTAAATAAATGAGAGTTGTACTTCTACAAGTGTTGGTAGGCTGTCTCTCTCACTGCTCTGGTAAGCGCAGTCCTTGCAGACCCAGCATACCCAACACATCACCAGTCACTGGCTGCCATCCTGAAAAAGACTCCTTTATCCCACTCTCTGCCTGGGATCTGGGTTCCTTGTGCACCATTTGCTAAAGGTAAGCATGCAGGTGCAGCAGGTGGTAAAAATGGCTAATGGTATGTTGGCCTTCATTGTGAGAGGTTTCGAGCATAGAAGCATTGATGTGTTGCTGCAATTATACAGGGCTTTGGTGAGGCCACACCTGGAATATTATGTGCAGTTTTGGTCTCCTTTTCTGAGGAAGGATGTTCTTGCTCTCGAGGGAGTGCAGCGAAGGTTTACCAGACTAATTTCAGGGATGGTGGGACTGTAATATGAGGGGAGATTGACTGGGGCAGCACGGTAGCACAATTGCTTCACAGCTCCAGGGTCCCTGGTTCGATTCCCGGCTTGGGTCACTGTCTGTGCGGAGTCTGCATGTTCTCTCCATGTCTGCATGGGTTTCCTCCGCCTTTGAAAACAGTCCGAGTCTATTCAGCCTCTCCACATAGCTAACATCCTCCAGGCCAGGCAAGATCTTTGTAAACCTCCTCTGCACCCTCTCCAAAGCCTCCACATTCTTCTGGTAGTGTGGTGACCAGAATTGTGCGCAATATTCCAAGTGCGGACTTACCAAGATTCTTTACAACTGTAGCATGACTTGCCAGTTTTTATGCTCGATGTCCCACCGAATGAAGACAAGCATACCGTATGCTTTCTTAACCACTTGTGTTGCCACTTTTAAAAATCTGTGGACCTGCACGGCCAGATCTCTCTGACTTTCTGTACTGTACGGTATATTTCCCCTCTATACACAAGGATCTTGGTGTCAGCACGGATGTTGCGGTCTTCAAAAACCCTTGTCCTTATGCGCCCAAAGCAGGCACTTGCAGATTGAATACGATGTTGGATCTTTGCATCGTGTCAGCCTTAGATGAGAGGAGGCTCCCTGGCAGGGCAATTGTTCCACATTTGATAAGGTTGCTCCATTGATCTTTGTGGAGGGAGAGATCGGATCTTGCCCTGGGGCGGCTTGGTAAAGCATTTGAGTCTTCTTGAGGTTGGGGCTGAGACCGATTATGGTACCATGAAAGGTGTCAAGCACGGCTTTATTACTACCATTTATGTCATTTATATAAATTTATATAAATAACAAACAATAGGGGGACCAGCAAGGACCCCTGTGATAGGCCACTGGTCACTTCCAGACACTAAAGCAGCCAAAGAACAAAGAACAAAGAAAAGTACAGCACAGGAACAGGCCCTTCGGCCCTCCAAGCCCCTTTCAGTGACCTGTGGACCTGCACACCTAGATCTCTCTGACTTTCAATACTCTTTTTTTTAATAAACAATGTTATTGAGGTAGTTTTTGGCTTTGTAAACAGTTACAGACATCAACAGAAAGAAAGCAAAAAAGGCGAAAATGCGCAAACATCCACGTACATTCAATACTTCAATCGTAACATACTGCACAAGCCCGCTCCTCTCCCACCGGTACTACCCGCCAATTTATCCCTCCTACTCTACTCTAGCACCCCCCCCCGCTGACGCTCACTCTCCCGCAAAGAAGTCAATAAATGGTTGCCACCTCCGGGCGAACCCCTGTACAGATCCCCTCAAGGCGAACTTAATTTTTTCCATACCCAGGAAACTCGACATGTCAGCAAGCCACAACTCAGTCTTCGGGGGCTTTGAGTCCCTCCACGCCAATAGTATTCATCGCCGGGCAATCAGGGAAGCGAAGGCCAAAACATCGGCCTCTTTCTCCCCCTGGACTCCCGGGTCTTCTGAAACCCCAAAAATTGCCACCCCTGGACCCATCACCACCCTTGTTTTTAGCACCCAGGACATGACGCCCGTAAATCCCTCCCAGTACCCCCTAAGCTTAGGGCATGCCCAAAACATGTGAACGTGGTTCGCTGGGCCTCCTGCGCACCTAGCGCATTTGTCCCAAAGAATTTGCTCTTCCGAGCCACCGTCATGTGGGCCCGGTGAACGACCTTAAATTGGATCAGCCCGAGCCTAGCACATGTCGCGGTCGAATTTACCCTACACAGGGCCTCTGCCCACAGCCCATCCTCCATTTCCCCGCCTAGCTCCCCCTCCCATTTAAGTTTCAGTTCCTCCGTCTGTGACTCTTCCTCCCTCATGAGCACCCTATAAATATCAGAGACTCTACCCTCCTCTTCTTCCCCCCTAGAGACTATTCTGTCTTGGATCCCCATTGGCGGGAGGCGTGGGAAGGATGGTAACTGTCTACGGGCAAAGTCCCGCAACTGTAGGTACCTAAAATCATTTCCCCTTACCAGACCAAATTTCTCCTCCAAGCTCCTCAAACTCGCAAAGCTCACTTCCAGGAACATATCTGACTTTCAATACTCTTGAGGGTTCTACAATTCACTGTATTCCCTACCTGCATTAGACCTTCCAAAATGCATTACCTCACATTTGTCCGGATTAAACTCCATCTGCCATCTCTCCGCCCTAGTCTCCAAACGATCTAAATCTTGCTGTATGCTCTGACAGGACAAAGGTCCCAGCACTGATCCCTGTGGAACACCACTAGTCACAGCCCTCCAATTAGAAAAGCACCCTTCCATTGCTACTCTCTGCCTTCTATGGCCTAATCAGTTCTGTATCCACCTTGCCAGCTCACCCCTGATCCCGTGTGACTTCATCTTTCCCGTACCTTTCCCGTACTTCATCTTCATCCCGTACCAGCCTCTCCGAACAGGCGCTGGAATGTGGCGACTAGGGGCTTTTCACAGTAACTTCATTGAAGCTTACTTGTGACAATAAGTGATTTTCATTTCATTTTGTATCAGTCTACCATGAGGGACCTTGTCAAAGGCCTTACTGAAGTCTATATAGACAACATCCACTGCCCTACCTACATCAATCATCTTTGTGACCTCTTCGAAAACTCTATCAAGTTAGTGAGACACGACCGCCCCTTCACAAAACCATGCTGCCTCTCACTAATACGCCCATTTGCTTCCAAATGGGAGTAGATCCTGTCTCGAAGAATTCTCTCAAGTAATTTCCCTACCACTGACGTTAAGCTCACTGGCCGTCTATCATCATCCTCTGTCTCCTACCGCGAAGCCAATTAGGAATCGGCCTTATCAAATCCCCCTGTATCCCATGTGCATTTGCCCTCTTTATAAGTCTCTCATGTGGGACCTTGTCAAAGACTTTCCTGAAATCCATGTAAACTACATCAACTGCACTACCGTCATCTATACACCTGGTCACATACTCAAAAACTTCAATAACATTTGTTAGATCATAGATTTTACAATGCAGAAGGAGGTCATTCAGCCCATCGAGTCTGCACTGGCCCTTGGAAAGAGCACCCCACCCTATTCCCGTAACCCAGTAACCCCCATCTAACCTCTTTTTAAACACTAAGGGCAATTTATCATGGCCAATCCATCTAACCTGCACATCTTTGGACTGTGGGAGGAAACCGGAGCACCCGGAGGGAACCCACGCACACACGGGGAGAACGTGCAGACTCTACACAGACAGTGCCCAAGCTGGGAATCGAACCTGGGACCCTGGAGCTGTGAAGCAACTGACTTCCCTCTGACAAAGCCATGCTGACTATCCCTGATCAAACGTTGCCTCTCCAATGATGGATTCCCTCCTTCAGAATCTTCTCCAGTAGTTTCCCAATCACTGATGTGAGACTCACTGGTCAGTCATTCCTTCGCTTGTCTCTACAACCTTTCTTAAATAGTGGGACCCGCTTTGTGATGGTCTGTTGTGCCCTCCACAACCTGACACAGCAGCGGGGTGATGTGCCGGCAGTGGAGGGGGAGGAACATGTGGCCACCTCCATGGAGCAGGATGAAGAGGGGCTGGAGGGCGAGCCTGGGAAGGGCCCAACAGGACCAAACAAAGAATGGAAGACAGATGGTAGTGGCGAGGATCTAGCAAGCCTGGAGGGCCAGGGAGCTTCTCATCTTCACCCACTTCCTTGTCTGTCAATGCATTCCGCTCCCCCCTCTCCCAACCACTCTGTTCCATCCCCCCAGGGTCTATGTAACATCACTCCAGATGATGGGACTGTTTCGGCACTGACAGTGGGTCACTGTTGAAGGCTGGGGGGTGTTGATAATCCGATGAGAGAGAGGGGAGAGCAGAGGGAGAGGGAGAGATTGGTGGGGGAGATGGCAGATGGAGGGACTGGGGGCGCCGACTGAGCTGGAGGAGCTGGTTAAAGGGATAGGGAGCATGCAGTCGGGGAAGGCGCCGGGGCTGGATGGGTTTCCGGCCGAATTTTATAAAATGTATGTGGACCTGTTGGGCCCCCTGTTGGTCCGGACCTTTAACGAGGCAAGGGAGGGGGGGGGGGGGGCTTTACCCTCAACTATGTCACGGGCGCTGATTTCCTTGATCCTTAAGCGGGACAAGGACCCTCTGCAGTGTGGGTCATATAGGCCGATCTCGCTGCTAAATGTAGACGCCAAGCTGTTGGCAAAGATCTTAGCTACAAGGATAGAGGGTTGTGTGCCGGGGGTCATTCACGAGGACCAGACGGGGTTTGTAAAGGGAAGTTGAACACCAACATACGGAGGCTTTTGAATGTCATTATGATGCCGGCTGTGGAAGGGGAGGCGGAGATAGTAGTGGCATTAGATGCGGAGAAGGCCTTTGATAGGGTTGAGTGGGGGTATCTGTGGGAGGTGTTGGAAAGGTTTGGGTTTGGGGAGGGGTTTGTCCGTTGGGTTAGGTTGCTTTATGAGGCCCCGATGGCGAGTGTGGCCACGAATAGGAGGAGGTCGGAGTAGTTTCGGCTGCACCGGGGGACGAGACAGGGGTGTCCCCTGTCCCCCTTGCTCTTTGCGTTGGCAATTGAGCCCCTGGCCATGGCGTTGAGGGAGTCAGGGAACTGGAGGGGCCTGGTGCGGGGTGGGGAGGAGCATCGAGTGTCGCTTTATGCGGACGACCTGTTGCTGTATGTGGCGGACCCGGTGGGGGGAATGCCGGAGGTGATGAGGATTCTCAGCGAATTTGGGGGCTTTTCTGGGTATAAGCTCAACCTGGGTAAGAGCGAGATGTTCGTGGTGCACCCGGGGGATCAGGAGGAGGGGATTGGAAGGCTCCCACTGAAGCAGGCAGGGAGGAGCTTTAGTTATCTGGGAGTCCAGGTGGCTAGGAGCTGGGGGGCCCTGCACAAGCTCAACCTCACAAGGTTGGTGGAGCAAATGGGGGAGGAGTTCAAAAGGTGGGATGTGTTACCGCTGTCGCTGGCAGGTAGGGTGCAGTCCGTCAAGATGACGGTGCTCCCGAGGTTTTTGTTCCTGTTCCAGTGCCTTCCCATCCTTATCCCGAAGGCCTTTTTTAGGAGAGTTAACAGGAGTATTATGGGATTTGTATGGGCGCGAGGGTGAGAAGGGTGTTCTTGGAGCGGGACAGGGATACGGGGGGGGCTGGCGCTGCCCAACCTCTGTGGGTACTATTGGGCTGCCAACGCAGCGATGGTGCGTAAGTGGGTAATGGACGGGGAAGGGGAAGCATGGAAGAGGATGGAGATGGCGTCCTGTGTGGACACGAGCCTGGAGGCGCTGGTAATGGCGCCGTTGCCGCTCCCTCCAACGAGGTATACCACGAGCCCGGTGGTGGCAGCTACCCTCAAAAATTGGGGGCAATGGAGACGGCATAGGGGGGAGGTGAGGGGCTCGATGGAGTCCCCGATACAGGGGAACCACCGGTTGTTCCAGGGAGCATCGATGGCGGATTTATGGGCTGGCACAGGGTAGGTATTAGGAGGTTGAGGGACCTGTTTGTGGATGGGTGGTTCGCGAGCCTGGGGGAGTTGGAGGGGAAGTTTGGGCTCCTCCCCGGGGAACATGTTTAGGTACATGCAGGTTAGGGAGTTTGCCAGGCTGCCCCCATGTGGGGTACAGGACAGGGTGCTCTCGGGGGTGTGGCTTGGAGGAGGGAGGATTTCGGACGTATACCGTGTAATGCAGGAGGTAGACGAGGCCTCGGTGGAGGAGCTGAAGTGTAAATGGGAGAGGAGCTGGGTGAGGAGATTGAGGAGGGGACGTGTGCGAGGCTTAGCCTCATACAGTTCAAGGTGCTGCATAGGGCCCACATGACTGGGGCGAGGATGAGTAGGTTTTTCAGGGGCGAAGACAGGTGTGCTAGGTGCTCGGGGAGCCCAGCGAACCATGCCCATATGTTTTGAGCATGCCCCGCGCTGGGGGAATTTTGGAAGGGGGTAGCAAGGACGGTGTCGAGGGTGGTGGGATCCAGGGTCAAGCCAGGCTGGGGACTCGCAATTTTTGGGGTTGCAGTGGAGCCGGGAATGCAGGAGGCGAAAGAGGCCGGTGTTCTGGCCTTTGCGTCCCTAGTAGCCCGGCGGAGGATCTTGCTTCAATGGAAGGATGCGAGGCCCCCAAGCGTGGAGGCCTGGATCAATGATATGGCGGGATTCATTAAATTGGAGAAGGTGAAATTTGCCCTGAGGGGATCAGCACAGGGGTTCTTTAGGCGGTGGCAGCCTTTCCTGGACTTCCTGGCGGAACGGTAGGGAAATAGGCCGGCGGCAGCAGGAACCCGGGGGGGGGGGGGGTTTGGTTCAGTGGGAGGGAGAGTTGTGTACATGGGATGTGGCGGGTGTTATCTCTTTCCTTTTTGTTGTTTGCTTTTTTTTTTGTTTTAGTAGTTGCTTTTGTAGTTGGGTGGGTGTTGTTTTTGGGTTTTTACCATGGTTGTTTTGTTAATATTGTTTTGTTGTTTATATTTTGTGAAAACCTTAATAAAAATTATTTTTAAAAAAAAGATAATCCGCTGAGAGCTGAGCACTGGTGCTTCTCAGTTAATGCCACAGTCTGACTCCTCCCTGTCTGCTGAATACTCGCTCACACACATCACCTGCACGTGGTGTGCCTGCATGGGGGGGGGGAATCCAGGACCTCCATGCCCAGGGAGGCTGGGGCAGGTGATTGGTGGTCAGCCCGCATTACGGAAGAAAGGGGCTGGTTTAGCACAGGGCTAAATCGCTGGCTTTGAAAGCAGACCAAGGCAGGCCAGCAACCCAGTTCAATTCCCGTATCAGCCTACCCGAACAGGCGCCAGAATGTGGAGACTAGGGGCTTTTCACAGTAACTTCATTTGAAGCCTACTTGTGACAATAAGCGATTATAATTATTATATTATTAAGTGCCAGAAGCATCATATTTCTCAGGTGCAACATTTTTTAATTCTGTAAATATGTATCCCCGACTGTTCCAAATCCCCGATCAGAGGTTGAGGCTGTCATGATAGGCACTCATGCACATAATGAGATACAGACAGGCAGTGACAGACACCCAGTACAGCCAATCAACACACAGACAGAACACAACCAATCACCAGGCAGAACACTAGAAGGTGGTCTCTCACTATAAAATACCCATGGTAAAAACCCAAGAATGGCGTGCTGTCATACAAGTTAATCAATGCAGCATCCAGTTCAAACTGGACACTGGTGCTTCTGCTAATCTCATTTCTCAAGCTGATTTTGACCGCATTGAAAAGCAACCCGGGCAGCATGGTGGCGCAGTGGGTTAGCCCTGCAGCCTCACGGCGCCGAGGTCCCAGATTCGATACCGGCTCTGGGTCACTGTCCGTGTGGAGTTTGCACATTCTCCCCGTGTTTGCGTGGGTTTCGCCCCCACAACCCAAAGATGTGCAGGGTAGGTGGATTGGCCACGTTAAATTGCTGCTTAATTGAAAAAATGAATTGGGTACTCTAAATTTATATTAAAAAAATTTTTAAGAAGCAACCCAAAATTCTTCCTCCAGCCTGCCAGCTCCACAATTATAATGGAAATGCCATAACTGCACTAGGATCTTGTCATCTATTCGTCTCCAACAAGACCATCAATGTCAAACTGCGATTTGAAATTGTTAAGCCTGATAAGGCATCCCTGCTCGTGCCCATGCATGTAAGCTACTCAACCTCGTACAGCGAGTCCATGCCATGTCTTCTTCCAATGTGGATCTTCAGGTTGACATTGATGACATCTTGCTCAATAACCGGATCTGTTTGATGGAATGGGCTACTACAAGATCCTACTCAGGCCTGATGCCATGCCTGTAATCCATGCACCACGCCGGGTGTCGGCCCCTCTGAAGGAATGTTTAAAGGCACAGCTACAGGCGCTCCAAGACCAGGGCATCATCTCCAAAGTGACAGAACTGACTGACTGGGTCAGCTCGATGGTCTGTGTGAAGAAGCCCTCAGGAAAGTTGAGGATATGCATAGATCCCAAAGATCTTAACCAGAACATAATGCGGGAACACTACCCGATCCGGAAGTGGGAGGAACTGACCAGTGAGATGGCACGCGCCAAGTTCTTCATGAAGCTAGATGCCTCGCGTGGTTTCTGGCAGATACAACTGGACGTGTCCAGCAGGAAGCTCTGCACGTTCAACACACCACTTGGCAGGTACTGTTATAACCGTATGCCGTTCGGCATTGTCTCAGCCTCTGAAATCGTCCACAGGATCATGGAGCAGATGATGGAGGGCATTGAGGTTGTGCGTATCTACGTAGATGATGTAATCATATGGTCCATGACCCCCGGGGGACACATATCTCGTCTCAAACAAGTCCATGCAAACGGCCTCAAGCTGAACAAGGCCAAGTGCTCCTTTGGCATGTCATCCATCAAGTTCTTGGGCGACCAGATATCCCAGCAGGGTGTGCGACCAGATTTGGACAAGGTCAAGGCCATTAACGCCATGAAGACCCCGGAAGACAAGAAGGTCGCTTCCGAGGAATGGTGAACTTCTTTGGAAAAATCATTCCCAACATGGCCTCACACACCACGGCTCTCAGGCATCTGGTGAAGAAGTCCACTACATTCCAGTGGCTACCCACACATCAAGCAGAGTGGCTCGAGCTCAAAGCAAAGCTCACCACTGCTCCGGTACTAGTGTTTTTTGACCCGGACAGGGAAACAAAAATCTCCACGGACGGCATTGGTGCAGTGCTCCTCCAGAGGGATGACTCCTCGTCCTGGGCTCCAGTTGCTTATGCGTCAAGGGCCATGGCTCCTACTGAACGGAGGTACGCCCAAATAGAAAAAGAGTGCCTGGGCCTCCTGACCGGCATTGTAAAGTTCCATGACTACGTCTACGGTCTACCAACATTCACAGTGGAGACTAACCACAGATCTTTGGTCCATATCATTCATAAGGACTTGAATGACATGACGCCCAGGCTTCAGTGCATTCTCCTTCGAATCCGAAGGTACAATTTTGAGTTAGTGTTCACACCAGGCAAGGAGCTGATAATTGCGAATGCCCTGTCCCGCTCCATCACCACGCCCTGTGAACAGGTTGTCTTCATCCGCCAGATTGAGGCACAGGTGCAGCTGTGTGCCAGCAACCTCCCGGACTCAGATGAAAGAGTGATCAGCATTTGTGAAGAGACTACCAAAGACCCTCTTCTGCAGCGTGTAATGCACCACCTTGCAAATGGCTGGCGAAAAGGGCAATGCCCTCAGTTCTTTAATGTGAAGGACGTTCACAGATGCCTGTGAAGGACCTGACAGTCGTTGAGGGGATACTCCTCAAGCTAGATCGTATCATCGTTCCTTACAACCTGCAGAGCTTAGTGTTCAAACAAATCCACGAGGGACACCTAGGTGTCGAAAAGTATAGGCGCAGGGCCCGGCAGGCTGTCTATTGGCCTGGAATCATAGCCAACATGGTCCTCAATTGTGAGACCTGCCAGAATTTCCAGCTTGTTCAAACAAAAGAAACACTCCAGCAACAAGAGATCGTGACCTCTCCGTGGTCCAAGGTGGGAATCGACCTTTTTCATGCCAATGGGCGTGACTATGTGCTCATCATAGATTACTTCTCAAATTACCCGGAAGTTGTGAAGCTGTCAGACCTCACATCAAGGACAGTCATCAAGGCCTGCAAGGAGACATTTGCCAGGCATGGTATTCCACTCACTGTCATGAGTGACAATGGTCCCTGCTTCCACAGCCAAGAGTGGTCCAATTTTGCCAAGTCGTACCAATTCAACCGCATTACCTCAAGCTCACACTACCCGCATTCCAACGGGAAGGTTGAGAAAGGGGTCCATATAGTGAAGCAACTGCTCTGCAAGGCTGCGGACTCTGCTTCTGAAAAGTTACTGTGAAAAGCCCCTAGTCACCACCTTCCGGCGCCTGTCCGGGGAGGCTGGTACGGGAATCGAACCGTGCTGCTGGCCTGCTTGGTCTGCTTTAAAAGCCAGCGATTTAGCCCAGTGAGTTAAACCAGCCCCAATTCTGGTGCTGTTGGCGTACAGGGCAATCCCTCTGTCCACCGGTATGTCTCCGGCTCAACTCCTCATGAATAGAGACTGTTCCAGCCGTACACTTACCAGGCCTGGATCACCTCCCAGTGCTGCAAAAGGTGCAGCAACTCAGGAATCGTCAAAAGCTGACGTACGATGCTCATACTGCCGATTAGCCTCTGCTATCTCCGGAAGATGCTGTTCAGATCAAGCTACCTGATGGAGGCTGGTCAGCTCCAGCTGTTGTTGTTCGACAGGCTGCTCCCAGATCGTTTGTAGTTCGTATGGCTGATGACTCCATTGTCAGGTGCAACAGAAGGGCACTGCGCAAAGTTGCCTGCCCACCACCAGATCCTAAATTTCCATATGTTGTTATGCCTCCTCCGGACACCTCGCACCACGAGGCCACCAATCTGGCAGCAATCCCACCTGTCAAGGCGCCATCATCCCCACCTCCACCGCTCAGGTGGTCGACAAGGATCAGACGCAACCCCCAAAGATTGGACTTATAGACATTTATCTTGTAAATTGTGTTCTGTATCTGCACGCTAGACACCTCTTATGTATATATTCATCCACTCGCTTTCATCCACTCGCCATTTAATGTAAATAGTTCTACATGTAAATACAGTTGCATATGCTCCAAGCAACCAACATTTTTTAAAAAAAAGAGAAGATGTCATGATAGGCACTCATGCACATAATGAAATACAGACAGGCAGTGACAGACACCCAGTACAGCCAATCAACACACAGGACAGAATACAACCAATCACCAGGCAGGACACTAGAAGGTGGTCTCCCAGTATAAAACACACGAGGCATCAACACTCTGCCACTTTCCACTGGTGACAACTGTAGTGACAGTCAGGGTGTATATATCAGTTAGCACTTTCTACATGTGGCTCAGAGCTAGTCTGGTCTAATTAGTTATAGTAAGCACACTTAGATTAGTAGAGTGTCAAACCCGTGAATACTGTGGTCTCCTTGGAGCTGCCCTCTGAGGTGTTCTCTTGGGAGGGAGGTGGGGGGGGGGGGGTGTGGGGGGGGGTGTGGGTGGGTGGGTTGTGGGGGGGTGTGGGTGGGTGGGGGGGGTGGGGGGTGGGGGGAGGTGGGGTGGGGGGGTGGGGGGGGGGTGGGGGGTGGGGGTGGGGGGGTGGGGGGTGTTTGGGGGGGGTTGGGGGGGGTGGGGGGGGGGGTGGGGTGGGTGGGGGGGGTGGGGGGGGTGGTGGGGGGGGGTGGGGGGGTGGGGGTGTGTGTGGGGGGGGGGGGGTGTGTGGGGGGGTGGGGGGGGTGGGGGGGGGGTGGGGTGGGGTGGGGGGGGTGGGGTGGGGTGGGGGGGGGTGGGGTGGGGTGGGGGGGGTGGGGTGGGATGGGGTGGGGTGGGGGGGTGGGGTGGGGTGGGGGGGTGGGTTGGGGGGGTGGGGTGGGGTGGGGTGGGTGGTGGGGTGGGGGTGGTGGTGGGGGGGGGGGGTGGTGGGGGGGGGGGGACACCAACCCAGATGGGGAGCACGGTAGCATGGTGGTTAGCATAAATGCTTCACAGCTCCAGGGTCCCAGGTTCGATTCCCAGCTGGGTCACTGTCTGTGTGGAGTCTGCACGTCCTCCCCGTGTCTGCGTGGGTTTCCTCCGGGTGCTCCGGTTTCCTCCCACAGTCCAAAGATGTGCAGGTTAGGTGGATTGGCCATGCTAAATTGTCCGTAGTGTCCTAAAAAGTAAGGTTAAGGGGGAGTTGTTGGGTTACGGATATAGGGTGGATACGTGGGTTTGAGTAGGGTGATAGTTGCTCGGCACAACATCGAGGGCCGAAGGGCCTGTTCTGTGCTGTACTGTTCTATGTTCTATGTTCTATGGCCCGGCACTGACGGATAGATCGGTTTAACTGCTGCTCTCCTTGTTAGCTGGCGAGCGCGGTTCTGGCCAATCTGCCGGCAGAACCATCATATGCGTGTGAAGCCCGTGGGGCCGAGTTAAGTGGACCAATTAACGTTTGATACCAGTGATGGCCTTGAAAATAGGAAACAATATTGTTTCAGTAGAGAGTCGCTGATTTGAGAGCTACATCTATAATTTGCAGCATTTCCTGTGAGATATTCTTCAGCTTTATGATGTTACTCAAATATCTTCTGTTTAGATGATGACAAAGGCAGTATTCCTCTGGGATCCTTCTGTGCAGGTGATGCAGCCTCAGCTCCCTTGTTATATGTGAACTACCTAGTCCCAAGTCTTTACTAATTCCTCCTTGGGGGAGCTGGTGCCTGGGGATGTGTAAATGTGTCACAGGTGGGGATTGAGGCAGAGGCAAGGTAAGATCATGCAGCTGGCCTGGGAAAGTATTTTTGGTTCTGATACTCCTCATCCACGTCGTTTGCAACCTGTCATGGCGCATTTTCAAGAGAGTAATTCAGAATGGGTGAAAAGCATTTGGAAAGGATTGAAGTGAGTCGAGGGTTCAGTTTGTATGGTGCATTTCAGGAATAGCCGGGCCCAATGCTGCTGCTCAATCACTAACTTGGCCTAAACCGGTTGGCATGGTGGTGCAGTGGTTAGCACTGCTGCCTACGGCGCTGAGGACCCGGGTTTGATCATGGCCCTGGGTCACTGTCTGTGTGGAGTTTGCACATTCTCCCTGTGTCTGGGTGGGTCTCACCCCCACAACCCAAAGAATTGTAGGGTAGATGGATTGGCCAGGCTAAATTGCCCCTTAATTGAAAAAAAATTAGTGGGTACTCTGAACTTATATTAAAAAATTTGGCCAGAACTGCCAATCCTGCAGGAAACTCTCAGTGAGCATCCACCAGCCTTGTTCTCAAACTGGGTGAGGGGTTTAAAGGTGGAGCTTCTCCCTCTGGTGGCCAACTTTGAAAGAACATTGCGTACCAGTTTGCCTTTCAAAGATTAAGGGCCAGATTCTCCGATTCTGAGGCAAAGTGCAGAGGCTCCTGGTATTTAATGTGAAAAAAATCGGCGGACCCCCTCACCGATGCTGCGACCGGTGAGGGACTAGCAGCCACGTCACGTAAAACGCCCAGCCTCCACAAAATAAACGGCCGAAGAATTGCCGGGTCTGTGGTCGCGCATGCTCCCGGTGATGACCGCAACGGTCGTGCCGTACAACATGGCGCCGGCCGTGCGCAGACCCGACCTGCCAGATAGCACCCCCTGCACCCCCCCCCCGCCAACCCCACCAGTCCCCCCAGCCCTCACCGAAGCCCCCTCAGCCAGCAGCACGGCTCCCCGCCTGACACAGTCCGCAGCCGCCATGCCAGGTTCCTGCACGGCTGGGACCACACGTATTCGCGGATTGATTGATTTGTAGTGAGTCGGAGGTTTTGGTTGGGGTGGAGGGGGCAGAGTATGCGGGGATAGTTATCTCGGACCATGCACCCCACTTGCTGGATATTTGGTTCTGTACGGGACGAGAGCAGAGGCTGGGGTGGAGGTTTGACTCGGGGTTGTTGGTGGATGGAGGTTTTTGTGATAAGGTGTGGTGGGCGATTAGGGATTATGTGGAGTTCAATCAGAATGGGGAGGTGTCAGCGGGCATTTTTTGGGAAGCACTGAAGGCAGTGGTCCGGGGAGAAATTATCTCATTTACGGTTCGTGCGAATAAGGAAAGGACGGCGGAACATGACCGTCTAGTGAGTGAGATAGTGGAATATTTAAGAGTGCCCACCGTGGAGAGATTGGCGAGGAGGAAAAAGTTGCAGAGGCAATTTGACAGACTGACAACGGGGAGGGTGGTAGGGCAACTGTGTAGGGCAAGAGGGGTGCAATACGAGTGTGGGGAGAAGGCGAGCCGCATGCTGGCGCACCAGCTGCGGAGGCAGACTGCATCCAGGGAAATATTGAAGATCCGAACTGGGGTTGGGGATGTGGTGTCAGAGCCAGGAAAGATAAATGAGGCATTTAGAGAGTATTACCAGGGACTTTATGAGGCAGACCCAGGAAGAGAGGAGGGGGACATAGGGTGGTTTCTGGATGAGCTGGAATTTCCCCAGGTGGAGGAAGCAAAGTAGCAGGCGTTGAAGGAGCCCCTGGGGCTGAGGGAGGTGCTGGATAGTATCAGGGGTATGAAGTTGGGGATGGGTACCCGGCAGAAATTTATCAGGAATTTGCGGCAGACCTGGCACCACACATCTATTGGGGGCGTTTAGTGAAGCACTGGAGAAGGGGGAGTTGCCGGAGATGATGAAGCAGGCAGTAATCACCCTAATCCCAAAAAAAGGGAAGTATGCAGTGAAATGTGGGTTGTACAGTCCCATATCACTATTGTCATGTGAGAGTACCTTTAAGAAACGGATGTTTAAGCAATGTACCTTTAAGAAATGCAGCAGCTTATATTACTGAAGTGATGTCAGAGGGTGGGGGGAGCGGAGCTGAGCTCACTTCTGCTTTTGGTTTCAGGTTTGAGGAGAAAACCGGGAGTGTTTGTGTGTTTTGCAAAAAGCTGCATGAAGAAAACACAGAACAGGTCTGTTGATGTCTGAAAATCCTAAGACTATAAGTATATTGAATGTAGCCTCATGTCTGTTGTTAAAGGTGAAGTCATTTGGAGGTTTGAAGGAACATTTTGAGGGATTATTTAGTGTTGTATTATTTTCGGGGTTATCTTTGAAGTAAGGGGTGTTAAGTGATCCAATGTTTATTTAAAAGGTTAAGTTGAATTCATGCAATAAACATTGTTTTGTGTTTAAAAACCCATGTGTCCATAATTGTAATACCACACCTGGAGAACAAGCCGTGTGCTTCAAAAGCAACAATACATTAAAGGAGGAGGTTGGATGAACTCCATGATACATCTTGGGGTTCTGGAACCACCGCTCCCATAACACTATTGAACACGGATGTGAAAGTATTGGCTAAGTTGTTGGCGGGGAGGATGGAGGATTGTGTCCCGTGGGTGGTTACAGAAGATCAAACAGGCTTTGTGAAGGGCAGGCAGCTCGTGAGTAATATAAGACGGCTGTTGAATATGGTGATGAATCCATCGAGAACTCTGGTACCGGAGGTGGTGGTGTCCATGGACGCAGAGAAAGCATTTGATCGGGTGGAGTGGCGGTACTTGTACGAAGTTTTGGGAAGGTTTGGGTTCGGGCTGAGATTTGTGGCATGGGTGCGGTTGCTGTATGTGGCGCCAAGAGCGAGGGTGAGGACGAATGATATGAGCTCACGAAGCTTTGACTTACACAGGGGTACGAGGCGGGGTGCCCGCTGTCGCCGCTGCTGTTTGCGCTGGCCATAGAGCCATTGGCGATTGGCTCTCAGGGGGTTGGCAGAGTGGCAGGGGTAATGAGGGGACAGAGAGAGCATTTGGTGTCGCTCTATGACAATGACGTCTTGCTGTATGTTTCAGATCCGTTGGAGAATATGGGAAGGATTATGGGCCTGTTGGGGAGGTTTGGAGGGTTCTCGGGACACATGCTGAATGTAGGGAAAAGCGAGGTATTCCCGGTAATGAGCTGGCACAGCGGGCTAATTTAGGGCGGATGCCATTTACAGTAGCGAGGGATAGGTTTAGGTACTTGGGGATTCAGGTAGCGAGGGAATGGACGGGGATCCATAAGTGGAACTTAACAAAGCTGGTGGAGGAGGCCAGGGAGGATCTTAGGAGGTGGTGTTGCCAATCGGCACTGGAGACACCAATAATGTTGCTCTTTTATTCAGATATTAATCTGACAGTTATTAATGAGGATATTGCTTTCAGAGTCGCCAGGTATCAGATGATACCGCCACAAGGTTTAAATCGATCAAAGACCCCACAACCAGTTAGTTAGTTCAAGTTCAATAATTATTTATTTATACACAAGAATTACTTCGACATGCAACATAAAACACTACGAGCTAAAATACACCTAACACTACAACAACCTGTACTTAACTTCAGGCTTTATGCAGAAGAACAAGGCCTTTGTTCTGGGCTGGCATGGCTGGGTCTGAAGAAGTGACTTTGTTTCTGCTAGGCTGATCTGTCTGGTAGCGATCGTTGATCTTGAACTTGCTTCTGGTCGTAGTGCTGCGATTGGTATCAGGTGTAGGCCGGGGCCAAGAGAGTTCCGGTGTGCCAGGGCCAAAAGGGATCGAACACACGGCAGTGTCTCTTTTTATCCATCGGGGTTAGGCGCTCTTTTGGGCGGTCCTTAGCTTTGGACCCAATAATTCGCAGGCTCTGATTACTGCCTTCGATATTAACCAATAAAGAGTTAATAGCCTTGATAGCTGGGCGTGTCCTTAGCGGTCATCGACCTTGGCTTTTTGGGCTCCCTGAGCAAAGGGAGTGGCGTCGATGAGTCTGTATCTGTATCTGATACCTGAGTACACGTCTTTTGTTCTGGGGAAATGGGCCATTAGAATGCAAAGTAGCTGGGGGTTTCAATAGTGTCTGTTTATCTCGTGCCAAATATATACTTAAGCTCTGAGTTTGTCTGGATCCTGCATTGGCCATATTTCCCGTGATTGTTTGTAAGTGGCCATTTTCCCTTTGGCCATCCCGGATGGCTACAGTGGGATACACGGCACTTAATGTTGGCGGGGAAGATCCGAGTGGTGAAAATGAAAATTCTGCCGAGGTTCTTGTATATCTTTCAGGCTCTCCCGATCTTTATACCAAAGGCCTTTTTTCGGAAAGTGGACAGAATCATCTCTGACTTTGTATGGGCGGGGAAGGTGCCGAGGGTGGGGAGGACCCTGCTACAGAGGCAGAGGCAGCAGGGGGGGTTGGCGTTGCCAAACGTGCTTCATTATTATTGGGCGGCGAATGTGGACAAGGTGCGGCAGTGGTGGGAAAGAGAAGGGGTAGAGCGGGTTAGGATGGAGGAGGAATCTTGTAAGAAGTCTAGTTTGAAGGCTATTGTGACGGGAGCATTGCCAATGGCTCCGTGTAGGTATTCAGGGAGCCCAGTGGTGCAGTCCACGGTGAAGATATGGAATCAGCTGAGGAGGCATTTTAGGGTGGAAGGGACATTGTTGCTAACGCCGCTGTGCGAGGATCATGGGTTTGAGCCGGGGGCGTGGAGATTGTGTACAGGAGGTGGAGGGTAATGGGGCTGGTGAGGGATTTGTATTTGGAGGAAGGGTTCACCAGTCTGGAGGAGCTAAGGGAGAGGGTAGAGCTGCCGAGGGGTAGTGAGTTCAGGTATCTACAGGTTAGGGAGTTTGCACGAAAGATCTGGAAGGGGTTCCCCAGATATACCCTGCTGGAGCGACTGCTGCTTCCGGATGTGGAAGGGGAGGGAAGAATTGGGGATATATCTAAGTGGCTGGGGGAGCAGGGAGGCGATCGGGTGGTGAGGATCAAGGAGAAATTTAGAATTTAGAACAGTACAGCACAGAACAGGCCCTTCGGCCCTCGATGTTGTGCCGAGCAATGATCACCCTACTTAAACCCACGTAACCCGTATACCCGTAACCCAACAATCCCCCCATTAACCTTACACTACGGGCAATTTAGCATGGCCAATCCACCTAACCTGCACATCTTTGGACTGTGGGAGGAAACCGGAGCACCCGGAGGAAACCCACGCACACACAGGGAGGACGTGCAGACTCCACACAGACAGTGACCCAGCCGGGAATTGAACCTGGGACCCTGGAGCTGTGAAGCATTGATGCTAACCACCATGCTACCGTGAGGCCCCTAAATGGGAAGCGGAGTTGGAAATGGAGGTCAATTGGGGAATATGGAGTGACGCACTGCGAAGGGTAAACAGGACCTCCTCTTGTGCAAGGATGAGCCTGATACAGTTTAAGGTGGTGCACAGGGTGCACATGACTTGGGCGAGAATGAGTGGGTTCTTTTAGGGGGTAGCAGATGAGTGTGAGAGGTGTGGGCGGGGGCTAGCGAATCATGCGCACATTTTTTGGGGTTGTGAAAAATTGGGAAGATTCTGGGTGTGAGTGTTCGTGGTCTTAGCCAGGATAGTGGAGGAGGGAGTGGACCCGGACCCTTTGGTGGCGATATTTGGGGTTTCAGAGAAGCCAGAGCTCATGGAGAGGAGGAAGGCCGATGTCTTGGCCTCGGCCTCTCTGACTGCACGGCGGCAAATTTTGCTGGAGTGGCTGTCAGCATTGCCACCGGGGGTAGCAGCTTGGTTGGGTGAACTGTATGACTTCCTGCTGTTAGAGAAGATAAAGTATGAGTTAAGGGGCTCAGCAGGGGGGTTTGAGAAAAGGTGGGGGATGTTTGTGGCCGTGTTTGAGGAGCTGTTCAACGCAGGAGGGTTGGGGGGGGGGGGGGGGGGGGTTGTTGGGGAGGGGGGTGAAAAAGGAGAAAATCTGTACAAACTGTATAGTTGATTGTTGGGAAGAATGTTTCCCGGGGTGTTTATTTGCTGTAACCTACTTTGATACAAGTTTGAATAAAATGTGTTTAAAAACAAAAACTAATGTAAAGAAGTCACTGGGTCACTGTCTGTGTGGAGTCTGCACATCCTTCCCCTGCGTGCGTGGGTTTCCTCCGGGTGCTCCGGTTTCCTCCCACAGTCCAAAGATGTGCGGGTTAGGTGGATTGGCCATGCTAAATTGCCCGTAGTGTCCTACAAAAAAAAAGTAAGGTTAAGGGGGGGTTGTTGGGTTACGGGTATAGGGTGCATACGTGGGTTTGAGTAGGGTGATCATGGCTCGGCACAACATCGAGGGCCGAAGGGCCTGTTCTGTGCTGTACTGTTCTATCTATCTATCTATTTATAAGTAGCAGCCCCAGAGAGTCCTTTAATTTGGTTTGGCTCAGGCGGCCCATGGTGTAAACAGGAGGGCCACGTTCTGACGTCGGGCTACTTCAGCCTTCCACCGGTAGGAGTGGGCTGCGAGGGTGATGAGGCCAATCAACATGGCCAGGATCAGGATCATGGCCAGGGGTAAAAGGAAGCGAACGATAGGATGGACCTTTACATCTGAATCCCAGTCCAAAAACACCATCCCACCACGTGATGTCTTCAATCGCCTCAATCTGACATGACTTAGGTATGTGGGAATGCTGGACTGGTGGGCGGGGTTGGTTGATGTGGAACCAGCCGGTCTTGCCATTTGGAAATGCTATTTTGTAGACTGAGAGCTTACTTTGTCTGCAACAGTGTAGTGGCCAACAAAGTTAGGGGAGAGAAAAAAGCTCGGGTTGTACAGCGAGATCATGACTGGCTGCCCAAATGCATATCTGACCGGATGGACCTTTTTGTCGAAGTAGGCTTTGCTTTGCTTCTTCCTAGCACCAAGTTGGACAGCAGCAGCCAGTTGGATCGCTTTAATATTTTCCATGATCTGTTTCACAGCTTTTTCACGTGTGAGAGTGGGGTTGGCTGGGTCAAGCCCCAACAATCTTCGACACCTTTCATCGGTCTGCCTGTCATGGGTGTGTGGGGGATGAAGCCAGTGGAGATTAGGGCAAAGCGAAGTGCCTGATTCTGAACTATGCCAGCGGACTGGGGGTGGTATACTATGTGGAAATTCTGTTTTAATCCGAACATAGTCCCTACATTCTGCATGATTCTCCCAGTAAAGTGTGTTCCTTGATCGGATTCTATACTGTGGGGAAAACCCCATCGTGTGAAGATCTGGTGTGTCAGAAACTTGGCTATTGCTTTAGCTGTGTTTGTGCGGGTAGAGAATGCCTCAACCCATTTAGTGAAGGTGTCAATAATGACAGGTACCGTTTCTGCATGGTAGGAGAGGGCCAATGTAATCCACCTGGAGATTTGTCCAGGGGCCTTCCACAGGACCGGTGTGTCTCAGTTGTCCCTTCCTGGCATCTCTATCGGGGTTATTCTGTGCACAAATAAGGCAGTTCTCAATGGAATGAGCCACATCGTCCCGTAATTCTGGCCACCAGCATAATGTTTTGAGGTGTTCTGTGGTGGTGTCTATACCCTGGTGTCTCTGCCCGTCCGGGAATTGATAAATTAACTGGTTTCTGTCCTGGGTAGGGACTACATAATTTCATCTTTCAGAATCAGACCGTCCTGTATGGTCAGTTTGTCCTTCCATTTCTCATACGGGACTGAGTAGGTTCCATTTAAAATCTGTTTGAGGGATTCATCCGTATGTCAGGCCTGGGCTAAGTCACCTATGTTTGCCTGGGAGACGGTCACTGCGCTTATCGGTTCAAAGAACAAAGAATAAAGAGCAATATAATACAGGAACAAGCCCTTCAGCCCTCCAAGACTGTACCGGTCATGATAACAACCTTTTCCAAAACCCTCAGCACTTCCTTGTGCAATATCCCTCTCTACCCATCCTATCCATGTATTTGTCAAGATGCCTTTTGAACGCTGTTAATGTATCTGCTTCCACAACCTCCCCTGGCAGCGCGTTCCAGGCACTCACTACCCTCTGCGTAAAATACCTGCCTCGCACATCTCCTCTAAACTTTGCCCCACAGACCTTAAACTTATGCCCCCTAGTAACTGACCCCTCCACCCTGGGAAAGAGTGCCTGCCCATCCAATTTATCCATGCCCCTCAAAATCTTGTAGACCCCTCAACCTCCGTCTTTCTAATGAAAACAGTCCAAGTCTATTCAGCCTCTCCACATAGCTAACATACTCCAGACCAGTCAACATCCTGGCAAACCTCCTCGACACCCTACACCTCTGGTAGTATGGCGACCAGAATTATGCACAATATTCCATGTGCGGCCTTACCAAGGTTCTCTACAACCATAGCATGACTTGCCAGTTTTTATACTTTATGCCCCATCCAATGAAGGCAAGCATTCTGTATGCTTTCTTGACTACCTTGACCACTTGTGTTGCCACCTTCAAAGATCTGTGCACCTGCAAGCCCAGATCTCTCTGACTTTCTATATTCCTCAGAGCGTTGCCATTTACGATATATTTCCTCTCTATGTTAGATCTACCAAAATGCATTACCTCATGTCTGTCTGGATTAAACGCTATTTGCCATTTCTCTGCCCAAGTTTCGAACCTATCTATGCCCTGATGTATCCTCTGACAATCCTTAACACTATCTGCCACTCCACCGACCTTTGGTGTCAGCTGAGAACTTACTAATCAGACGAGTTACAATTTCCTCCAAATCATTTATGTACACTGCAAACAACAGAGGCCCCAGCACAGATCCGTATGGAACACCACCAGTCACAACCTTCCATTCAGAAAAACACCCTTCTACTGCGACCCTTTGCCTTCTGTGACCGAGCCAGTTCTGTATCCACCTTACCATCTCACCTCTGATCCCATGTGACTTCACCTTTTGTCCAGTTTGCCATGAGGCACCTTGCCAAAGGCTTTACTGAAATCCACGTAAACAACATCCACCTCTCTCCCCATATCAATCATCTTTGTCACCTCCTCAAAAACTCGATCACGTTAGTGAGGCTGACCTTCCCTACACAAAACTATGCTGTCTATTGCTAATGAGTCCATTTGTTTCCAAATGTGTATAAATCCTGTCCCTGAGAATTCTCTCCAATTTACCTACTCACCGGCCAATAGTTTCCAGGATTATCCCTGCTACCTTTCTTAAACAGCGGCACCACATTAGCTATTCTCCAGTCCTCTGGGATCTCACCTGTAGCCAATGAGGATACAAAGATGTCAGTCACGGCCCCAGCAATTTCCTCCCTTGCTTCCCTCAATATTCTGGGGTAAATCCCATCCGGCCCAGGAGACTTATCTACCTTAATATCTTTTAAAAGACCCAATACCTCCTCCTTTACGATGTTAACATGATCCAGCCTGTCCACATACCCTACCCAAGAATCATCTTCTACAAAGTCCTTTTCTTTGGTGAACACTGGTACAAAGTACTCATTTAGTACCTCACCCATTTTCTCTGGCTCATTCCCCCCACTGTCCTTAAGTGGTCCAATCCTTTCCCTGGCCACCCTCTTGCTTTTTATATATAAATAAAAAGCTTTGGGATTCACCTTAATCCTACTTGCCAAGTACTTTTCATGACTCCTCCTAGCCTTCCTAATTTCTTGCTCCAGTACCTTCCTACTTTTTTATACTCCTCAAGGGTTTTGACTATCCCTACCTTCTGGACCGTCCAAAAGACTACTTTTTCTTTTTTTTTAAATTTAGAGTGCCCAATTCATTTTTTTTCCAATTAAGGGGCAATTTAGCATGGCCAATCCACCTACCCTGCACATCTTTGGGTTGTGGGGGCGAAACCCTCACAAACACAGGGAGAATGTGCAAACTCCACACGGACAGTGACCCAGAACTGGGATCGAACCTGGGACCTCGGCGCCGTGAGGCAGCAATGCACTGCGCCACCGTGCTGTCCCTCCTTTTTTCTTTTTAACGAGGTTCACCTCCAGGTGGTTGCCAGAAATGTCCATTACCACTAGCTATTGCTACTAGTTTGGCGGCCTGGGCTCCCAGGTGTCAGGCTAGTAGTCAGGCTACTTCTTCCAGTGGGTGTCCCTGTGCGTCCTCCATATAAATGCCACAACTGTTTAAGGGCAGCACGGTAGCATTGTGGATAGCACAATTGCTTCACAGCTCCAGGGTCCCAGGTTCGATTCCGGCTTGGGTCACTGTCTGTGCAGAGTCTGCACATCCTCCCCATGTGTGCGTGGGTTTCCTCCGGGTGCTCCTGTTTCCTCCCACAGTCCAAAGATGTGCAAGTTAGGTGGATTAGCCATGCTAAATTGCCCTTAGTGTCCAAAATTGCCCTTAGTGTTGGGTGGGGTTACTCGGTTATGGGGATAGGGTGGAGTTGTTGACCTTGGGTAGGGTGCTCTTTCCAAGAGCCGGTGCAGACTCGATGGGCTGAATGGCCTCCTTCTGCACTGTAAATTCTATGAAAATACCTTCTGAGCATATTAACATGACACACTCTGAGTTTTCCTTCTATCTGGTGTTCTTATCAAATAACTCACCTCACTCAATTTCCTTTCAATTTGATAAGGCCCATTAAATCTTGCTTTTATTGATTCACCTACCATTGATAACAATATTAATATCTTTCTCCTCAGGAACAAAACTACAAATTTTTGATTTCTTATACACCTCTTTTTTCATCACATGTTGTGACATCCCCCTGCTGTGGAGGGAACGAGGTCCATGCTGCACGCCAGCAGGAACATGTAAATAAATTAAATTGGGTCTTAATGACCCATTTGCATCCTATTAGTGGGCCTGGCATCCTAGGGGCATGGGAACCTGGATTGTAGTTTTGGGGTGCGAGAGATTGAGAGTAGAGAGGTCAGGAGCACAGTTTTGACTTCGCAGGAGGGCGGCAGTGTTCAGGTCTGTGGTTTGAAGTGTGTCTATTTCAATGCCAGGGGTATACGAAATAAGGTAGGGGAACTGGCAGCATGGGTTGGTACCTGGGACTTCGATGTTGTGGCCATTTCAGAGACATGGATAGAGCAGGGACAGGAATGGTTGTTGCAGGTTCCGGGGTTTAGGTGCTTTAGTAAGGTCAGAGAAGGGGGCAAAAGAGGGGGAGGTGTGGCGCTGCTAGTCAAGGACAGTATTACGGTGGTAGAAAGGATGCAAGATGGGGACTCTTCTTCCGAGGTAGTATGGGCTGAGGTTAGAAACAGGAAAGGAGAGGTCACCCTGTTGGGAGTTTTCTATAGGCCACCTAATAGTTCAAGAGATGTAGAGGAAAGGATGGCGAAGATGATTCTGGAAAAGAGCGAAAGTAACAGGGTAGTTGTTATGGGAGACTTTAACTTTCCTAATATTGACTGGAAAAGATATAGTTCGAGTACATTGGATGGGTCGTTCTTTGTAGAATGTGTGCAGGAGGGTTTTCTGACACAATATGTTGACAGGCCAACAAGAGGTGAGGCCACTTTGGATTTGGTTTTGGGTAATGAACCAGGCCAGGTGTTAGATCTGGAGGTAGGTGAGCACTTTGGAAACAGTGACCACAATTCGGTGACCTTTACGTTAGTGATGGAAAGGGATAGGTATACCCCGCAGGGCAAGAGTTATAGCTGGGGGAAGGGCAATTATGATGCCATTAGACATGACTTAGGATGTGTTGGTTGGAGAAGTAGGCTGCAAGGGTTGGGCACACTGGATATGTGGAGCTTGTTCAAGGAACAGCTATTGCATGTTCTTGATAAGTACGTACCAGTCAGGCAGGGAGGAAGGGGTCGAGCGAGGGAACCGTGGTTTACCAAAGAAGTGGAATCTCTTGTTAAGAGGAAGAAGGAGGCCTATGTGAAGATGAGGCGTGAAGTTTCAGTTGGGGCGCTTGATAGTTACAAGGAAGCGAGGAAGGATCTAAAGAGAGAGCTGAGACGAGCAAGGAGGGGACATGAGAAGTCTTTGGCAGGTAGGATCAAGGAAAACCCAAAAGCTTTCTATAGGTATGTGAGGAATAAAAGAATGACTAGGGTAAGAGTAGGGCCAGTCAAGGACAGTGGTGGGAAGTTGTGTGTGGAGGCTGAGGAGATAAGCGAGATACTAAATGAATACTTTTCATCAGTATTCACTCAAGAAAAAGATAATATTGTGGAGGAGAATGCTGAGACCCAGGCTATTAGAATAGATGGCATTGAGGTGCGTAGGGAAGAAGTGTTGGCAATTCTGGACAAGGTGAAAATAGATAAGTCCCCGGGGCCGGATGGGATTTATCCTAGGATTCTCTGGGAAGCCAGGGAAGAGATTGCTGAGCCTTTGGCTTTGATTTTTAGGTCATCATTGGCTACAGGAATAGTGCCAGAGGACTGGAGGATAGCAAATGTGGTCCCTTTGTTCAAGAAGGGGAGTAGAGATAACCCCGGTAACTATAGGCCGGTGAGCCTAACGTCTGTGGTGGGTAAAGTCTTGGAGAGGATTATAAAAGATACGATTTATAATCATCTAGATAGGAATAATATGATTAGGGATAGTCAGCATGGTTTTGTGAAGGGTAGGTCATGCCTCACAAACCTTATCGAGTTCTTTGAGAAGGTGACTGAACAGGTAGACGAGGGTAGAGCAGTTGATGTGGTGTATATGGATTTCAGTAAAGCGTTTGATAAGGTTCCCCACGGTCGGCTATTGCAGAAAATACGGAGGCTGGGGATTGAGGGTGATTTAGAGATGTGGATCAGAAATTGGCTAGTTGAAAGAAGACAGAGAGTGGTAGTTGATGGGAAATGTTCAGAATGGAGTTCAGTTACGAGTGGCGTACCACAAGGATCTGTTCTGGGGCCGTTGCTGTTTGTCATTTTTATAAATGACCTAGAGGAGGGCGCAGAAGGATGGGTGAGTAAATTTGCAGACGACACTAAAGTCGGTGGAGTTGTAGACAGTGCGGAAGGATGTTGCAGGTTACAGAGGGACATAGATAAGCTGCAGAGCTGGGCTGAGAGGTGGCAAATGGAGTTTAATGTGGAGAAGTGTGAGGTGATTCACTTTGGAAAGAATAACAGAAATGCGGAATATTTGGCTAATGGTAAAATTCTTGGTAGTGTGGATGAGCAGAGGGATCTTGGTGTCCATGTACATAGGTCCCTGAAAGTTGCCACCCAGGTTGATAGGGTTGTGAAGAAGGCCTATGGTGTGTTGGCCTTTATTGGTAGAGGGATTGAGTTCCGGAGCCATGAGGTCATGTTGCAGTTGTACAAAACTCTAGTACGGCCGCATTTGGAGTATTGCGAACAGTTCTGGTCGCCTCATTATAGGAAGGACGTGGAAGCCTTGGAACGGGTGCAGAGGAGATTTACCAGGATGTTGCCTGGTATGGAGGGAAAATCTTATGAGGAAAGGCTGATGGACTTGAGGTTGTTTTCGTTAGAGAGAAGAAGGTTAAGAGGTGACTTAATAGAGTCATACAAAATGATCAGAGGGTTAGATAGGGTGGACAGCGAGAGCCTTCTCCCGCGGATGGAGGTGGCTAGCACGAGGGGACATAGCCTTAAATTGAGGGGTAATAGATATAGGACAGAGGTCAGAGGTGGGTTTTTTACGCAAGAGTGGTGAGGCCGTGGAATGCCCTACCTGCAACAGTAGTGAACTCGCCAACATTGAGGGCATTTAAAAATTTATTGGATAAGCATATGGATGATAAGGGCATAGTGTAGGTTAGATGGACTTTAGTTTTTTTTTTTCCATGTCGGTGCAACATCGAGGGCCGAAGGGCCTGTACTGCGCTGTATCGTTCTATGTTCTATGTTCTATGCTCCAGCATCCTGTGATTCTCTGTTCCCCACGGCTGTGATTGATTTGCGCGCAAATCACTTATGGCCCTTGTGTGGTGGACATCATGGTGTGCCAAGGGGGCAACAGTTGCCAGGTTCATGCTGGTAGAGACCATCAAAGCCCAAAAGAGGGCCACCCACCTCCCAACAATATACTACCTGCCTATGCTTCCTCTACCAGACTCCCCTACCATGTCCCTCCACAGGGACCCTGTAATGGGGGCCTCCCCGGGACCCTTGTTTTGGGAGATTCCCCACAGGGACTCCTGTAATAGTGAAACCCCCACAGGACCCCTCTAATAGGAAGATACCCCGGACCCACTGACCAAGGCACAGACATTGTGCTCCAGGTTCTCCACTGTGGCTGCCACCTTAGCAGTGTTTGCCTCACTGCCACGCATTGTCCACAACCTTTCCTTTGGGACTCCTATTGGTTATGCAGTCACTGGAATGTTGCTGACATCCTATCCTGAATGTCATGGCTCTGGTCTACCATCTGCACCAGCACTGGGAAAACCTTGTTCAGAGGCTCGGCATCTGACTGGGACCCAGCTGAGTCCTGGGATCCAGCAGACCTCCGAATGCTGTCTGTCTTAGATATTCCTGCCTCCACCGGATGTGCATCGGCAACTGTGTGGGGCTCCCCAGATTGTACCCCAGAAGCCTGCCTACTAATGCTGCCAACCGAGGTGTGTGTCGCTGGACTGGTAAAAAGGTCAGGGTAACAGATGTGACGCCTCGATGGTGGTCTCCTCGGATCTCTCCTCCGAGGTAGTCTCTCGGATGGTCCGGCCGCATGAGATGGAGATCTTGTGAGAGAAAGGACATGGGGTCAGTTCGCGGGAAGGAACATTTTGTCTGAAATGAACAACTCACTTGAGACAGGAGATCTGTGTGAAGGGGCAGTGGATCCTCAGCTCTGCAGTGCAGCCAACCTCGCTGTCGGTGACTGCTCTCTCTTCAGTCAACCCGTCATAGGTGGTGAGGACTCTGACCCCCTTTGGGGAACAGGATGTCCCGTGTCACATTGAGAAGCTTGGCCAGGTTAGCATCATCAAAGCGAGGAGCAGATCTGCGGGTTACCAATGCTGTGTATTGACTGGGAGTGAGGGGTGAGGGAGCGTTTAGAAGCAGCTCCCCCTGGTTAATGGCGAGACGTGAGTTGGGCGAGTCAGATGGCAAGGGAGCCAGTAATGTTGAGAATCTTGTGGGAGCTTATTTTTGCCACTGAATACGGGCCGCCACCTCGCCAATGCAGCTGTCAAGAAACACCCTATCAAACGTGCCCAAGATGACGCTGAAATGTTTCCGTTAAATCGCGCCCTACATCTCTCTCATTGCAAACATTTCTCCTGTTCACTGCTCCCCCTGTGACGCGCTGTCAATCTTTGAACAAGTACCTCATGCTGTAAACCTCAATGACTCTGTGACTCATGATGTGGAGATGTGGGCATTGGACTGGGGTGAGCACAGTAAGAAGTCTTACAACACCAGGTCAAAGTCACCTGAGGAAGGAGCTGCGCTCCGAAAGCTCGTGTTTGAAACAAACCTGTTGGACTTTAACCTGGTGTTGTAAGACTTCTTACTGTGCTCTATGACTCATGTACACTACTTTCCTGTCCTTGCAAAGCACATTGTAACTGTGCTGAAAACACATCCCAATATTCTTCTCATTCTAATCAGGTCAGAATGAAAGTCTCAAAAGACGGAGAAGGCTCCATCCGATAGGTCTCCTATTCCAACTGTTTACAGATGGAACTGAGGCAGCAGTTGCATCAGATTTATTCAGATTGGCCAGTGACAAGTTTAAAAAGCACTTCAAGGGCTGCTTAAACTCACCCGTTTCCCTGGTTGTTTCCTGAAACCCCAGAATCCTGTGGTGTTCATTTAAATTTGGAACCAAGTTAAAAATACATCGTTGACAACTCCTCAAAATGTTAATGGAGTCAGTGAGTACCCACCTGTTTCTAATTCTTAAATCAGGAACTCGTGCGCAAAGCTCTCCCTTTGCCAGCCAGACCTCCTCCACTAAACAGGCAGGTGGATCTGTTAGCTATGAGCCTTCTGCCAAAATTACAGGTTTTACTCCCACCTCCTTCAAACCCACCTGGTTTTGGGGATTAAAATGCACCCCCATCTCTCTCATGCTCCTGCATGAGTGTTTATTTTCCTGTTTAACACCAGGACATGCACTCGAATAAACCTGTAATTTCCACACTCTCTGTCACCCTCGTCTTTATAATTACTAATGCTGTCACAGCCTGTGCTGTCTGCTTGTTATGACAATGTATTCAGATCCAGTACAATGACACACTGAAAACATTCAAACTCTCAAAATAAATATTCCGTGTGAAAAAAAAGCTTGTTTCCAATTACCAGCAAAATTAATGTGCAGTTTAATCTGCTTGTGAACTTCATCAATTTGGATTTCTTCCACAGACATAACCCATTGTGAACCAGAATAAACTTAATGTGGGTTCACAATGTCCTTCTATGTTGAAATACTTTCATCCTTCATGCAGAACGTTTTACACGTGGATTCCCGTCTCTGTCAACATGAGTGACTACAAATGATTATCATTCACTATTCAACATGGGTGTCATAAGTGACGTCTAATGGAATAGCAGAATTAAATAGCAGACAGTAACATGTCATACAGCGCTCAGTCAGGCTGACTTGATATCAACAGCGAGCAAAATGTGAACATGTTTATCATAATAGCCTCCAGTAATCATACCTTGATAAGTTTCATTTCTGTACACTCTGCCAGAACCCTCATGTGTAAGGTGTCTGCACAGGTCACTAATGACACCTCCTCAGAGGGCGGATCAACACAGGAATCAGGAAGATCATTTGCAAGATCAGTTCAGTTCATCAAACTTCGGTGAAACCTAGGTAGGAGAAGCGAGTTGGGCCCTTTACCTGTGTGGACTCACGTCCACAGGAACATATACCAGGGAGAGGTCAGTGGTCAGAGAGAGGAGGGGGCCGGGAGTGGGAGTGATAGAGAGAGGAGAGCCGGGAGTTTGGATTGTCAGAGAGAGTGGAGGTTCCGGGAGTGGAGTGGTCAGAGAGATGGAAGCAGGCGTGGAGTGGTCAAGAGAGGAGAGGGAGTGGAGTGGTCAGAGATAGGAGATGGAGTGGATGGTCAGGAGAGAGAGGGGGCCTTGAGTAGTGGTCAGAGAGGGAGCGGAGTGGAGTGGTCAGAGAGAGCGAGGCCGGGATGAGTGGTCAGAGAGAGAGGGGCCGGGAGTGGAGTGGTCAGAGATAGGGGCCGAGAGAAGTGGTCAGAGAGAGGAGGCCGGGAGTGGATGGTCAGAGAGAGGGAGGCAAGTGGAGTGTCAGAGAGAGGAGTACAAGGAGTGGAGTGGTCAGAGAGAGGGAGGCACGGAGTGGAGTGGTCAGAGAGAGGGAGAGCAGGAGTGGAGTGGTCAGAGAGAGGGAAAGTGGGAGTTGAGTGGTCAGAGAGAGAGGGAGAGCGGGAGTGGAGTGGTCAGAGAGAAAGGGAGAGCAGGAGTGGAGTGGTCAGAGAGAGGGAGAGGAGGGAGTGGAGTGGTCAGAGAGAGGGAGGCCGGGAGTGGAGTGGTCAGAGAGAGAGGGAGGCTGAGAGTGGAGTGGTCAGAGAGAGAGGGAGGCCGGGAGTGGAGTGGTCAGAGAGAGGGAGGCCGGGAGTGGAGTGGTCAGAGAGAGGGAGGCCGGGAGTGGAGTGGTCAGAGAGAGGGAGGCCGGGAGTGGAGTGGTCAGAGAGAGGGAGGCCGGGAGTGGAGTGGTCAGAGAGAGGGAGGCTGAGAGTGGAGTGGTCAGAGAGAGGGAGAGCAGGGAGTGGAGTGGTCAGGGAGAGGGAGACCGTGAGTGGAGTGGTCAGAGAGAGAGGGAGGCTGGGAGTGTGGTCAGAGAGGGGGAGGCCGGGAGTGGAGTGGTCAGGGAGAGTGAGAGCAGGAGTGGAGTGGTCAGAGAGAGGGAGAGCAGGGAGTGGAGTGGTCAGAGAGAGGGGGGCTGGGAGCGGAGTGGTCAGAGAGAGGGAGACCGGGAGTGGAGTGGTCAGGGAGAGGGAGGCCGGGAGTGTAGTGGTCAGAGAGAGGGAGGCCAGGAGTGGAGTGGTCAGAGAGAGGGAGGCTGGGAGTGGAGTGGTCAGAGAGAGGGAGAGCAGGGAGTGGAGTGGTCAGAGAGAGTGAGAGCAGGAGTGGAGTGGTCAGAGAGAGGGAGAGGAGGGAGTGGAGTGGTCAGAGAGAGGGAGACTGGAAGTGGAGTGGTCAGGGAGAGAGGGAGGCCGGGAGTGGAGTGGTCAGAGAGAGGGAGAGCGGGAGTGGAGTGGTCAGAGAGAGCGAGGCCGGGAGTGAAGTGGTCAGAGAGAGAGAGGCCGGGAGTGGAGTGGTCAGAGAGAGGGAGGCCGGGAGTGAAGTGGTCAGAGAGAGGGAGGCCGGGAGTGGAGTGGTCAGAGAGAGGGAGAGCAGGAGTGGAGTGGTCAGAGAGAGGGAGTACAGGAGTGGAGTGGTCAGAGAGAGGGAGTACAGGAGTGGAGTGGTCAGAGAGAGGGAGAGCAGGAGTGGAGTGGTCAGAGAGAGGGAAAGTGGGAGTTGAGTGGTCAGAGAGAGAGGGAGAGCGGGAGTGGAGTGGTCAGAGAGAAAGGGAGAGCAGGAGTGGAGTGGTCAGAGAGAGGGAGAGGAGGGAGTGGAGTGGTCAGAGAGAGGGAGGCCGGGAGTGGAGTGGTCAGAGAGAGAGGGAGGCTGAGAGTGGAGTGGTCAGAGAGAGAGGGAGGCTGGGAGTGGAGTGGTCAGAGAGAGGGAGGCCGGGAGTGGAGTGGTCAGAGAGAGGGAGGCCGGGAGTGGAGTGGTCAGGGAGAGGGAGGCCGGGAGTGTAGTGGTCAGAGAGAGGGAGGCCGGGAGTGTAGTGGTCAGAGAGAGGGAGGCTGAGAGTGGAGTGGTCAGAGAGAGGGAGAGCAGGGAGTGGAGTGGTCAGGGAGAGGGAGACCGTGAGTGGAGTGGTCAGAGAGAGAGGGAGGCTGGGAGTGTGGTCAGAGAGGGGGAGGCCGGGAGTGGAGTGGTCAGGGAGAGTGAGAGCAGGAGTGGAGTGGTCAGAGAGAGGGAGAGCAGGGAGTGGAGTGGTCAGAGAGAGGGGGGCTGGGAGCGGAGTGGTCAGAGAGAGGGAGACCGGGAGTGGAGTGGTCAGGGAGAGGGAGGCCGGGAGTGTAGTGGTCAGAGAGAGGGAGGCCAGGAGTGAAGTGGTCAGAGAGAGGGAGGCCGGGAGTGGAGTGGTCAGAGAGAGGGAGAGCAGGAGTGGAGTGGTCAGAGAGAGGGAGTACAGGAGTGGAGTGGTCAGAGAGAGGGAGTACAGGAGTGGAGTGGTCAGAGAGAGGGAGAGCAGGAGTGGAGTGGTCAGAGAGAGGGAAAGTGGGAGTTGAGTGGTCAGAGAGAGAGGGAGAGCGGGAGTGGAGTGGTCAGAGAGAAAGGGAGAGCAGGAGTGGAGTGGTCAGAGAGAGGGAGAGGAGGGAGTGGAGTGGTCAGAGAGAGGGAGGCCGGGAGTGGAGTGGTCAGAGAGAGAGGGAGGCTGAGAGTGGAGTGGTCAGAGAGAGAGGGAGGCTGGGAGTGGAGTGGTCAGAGAGAGGGAGGCCGGGAGTGGAGTGGTCAGAGAGAGGGAGGCCGGGAGTGGAGTGGTCAGGGAGAGGGAGGCCGGGAGTGTAGTGGTCAGAGAGAGGGAGGCCGGGAGTGTAGTGGTCAGAGAGAGGGAGGCTGAGAGTGGAGTGGTCAGAGAGAGGGAGAGCAGGGAGTGGAGTGGTCAGGGAGAGGGAGACCGTGAGTGGAGTGGTCAGAGAGAGAGGGAGGCTGGGAGTGTGGTCAGAGAGGGGGAGGCCGGGAGTGGAGTGGTCAGGGAGAGTGAGAGCAGGAGTGGAGTGGTCAGAGAGAGGGAGAGCAGGGAGTGGAGTGGTCAGAGAGAGGGGGGCTGGGAGCGGAGTGGTCAGAGAGAGGGAGACCGGGAGTGGAGTGGTCAGGGAGAGGGAGGCCGGGAGTGTAGTGGTCAGAGAGAGGGAGGCCAGGAGTGGAGTGGTCAGAGAGAGGGAGGCTGGGAGTGGAGTGGTCAGAGAGAGGGAGAGCAGGGAGTGGAGTGGTCAGAGAGAGTGAGAGCAGGAGTGGAGTGGTCAGAGAGAGGGAGAGGAGGGAGTGGAGTGGTCAGAGAGAGGGAGACTGGAAGTGGAGTGGTCAGGGAGAGAGGGAGGCCGGGAGTGGAGTGGTCAGAGAGAGGGAGAGCGGGAGTGGAGTGGTCAGAGAGAGCGAGGCCGGGAGTGAAGTGGTCAGAGAGAGAGAGGCCGGGAGTGGAGTGGTCAGAGAGAGGGAGGCCGGGAGTGAAGTGGTCAGAGAGAGGGAGGCCGGGAGTGGAGTGGTCAGAGAGAGGGAGAGCAGGAGTGGAGTGGTCAGAGAGAGGGAGTACAGGAGTGGAGTGGTCAGAGAGAGGGAGTACAGGAGTGGAGTGGTCAGAGAGAGGGAGAGCAGGAGTGGAGTGGTCAGAGAGAGGGAAAGTGGGAGTTGAGTGGTCAGAGAGAGAGGGAGAGCGGGAGTGGAGTGGTCAGAGAGAAAGGGAGAGCAGGAGTGGAGTGGTCAGAGAGAGGGAGAGGAGGGAGTGGAGTGGTCAGAGAGAGGGAGGCCGGGAGTGGAGTGGTCAGAGAGAGAGGGAGGCTGAGAGTGGAGTGGTCAGAGAGAGAGGGAGGCTGGGAGTGGAGTGGTCAGAGAGAGGGAGGCCGGGAGTGGAGTGGTCAGAGAGAGGGAGGCCGGGAGTGGAGTGGTCAGGGAGAGGGAGGCCGGGAGTGTAGTGGTCAGAGAGAGGGAGGCCGGGAGTGTAGTGGTCAGAGAGAGGGAGGCTGAGAGTGGAGTGGTCAGAGAGAGGGAGAGCAGGGAGTGGAGTGGTCAGGGAGAGGGAGACCGTGAGTGGAGTGGTCAGAGAGAGAGGGAGGCTGGGAGTGTGGTCAGAGAGGGGGAGGCCGGGAGTGGAGTGGTCAGGGAGAGTGAGAGCAGGAGTGGAGTGGTCAGAGAGAGGGAGAGCAGGGAGTGGAGTGGTCAGAGAGAGGGGGGCTGGGAGCGGAGTGGTCAGAGAGAGGGAGACCGGGAGTGGAGTGGTCAGGGAGAGGGAGGCCAGGAGTGTAGTGGTCAGAGAGAGGGAGGCCAGGAGTGGAGTGGTCAGAGAGAGGGAGGCTGGGAGTGGAGTGGTCAGGGAGAGGGAGGCCGGGAGTGGAGTGGTCAGAGAGAGAGGGAGGCCGGGAGTGGAGTGGTCAGGGAGAGGGAGGCCGGGAGTGGGGTGGTCAGGGAGAGGGAGGCCGGGAGTGGAGTGGTCAGGGAGAGGGAGGCCGGGAGTGGAGTGGTCAGGGAGAGGGAGTACAGGAGTGGAGTGGTCAGAGAGAGGGAGTACAGGAGTGGAGTGGTCAGAGAGAGGGAGAGCAGGAGTGGAGTGGTCAGAGAGAGGGAAAGTGGGAGTTGAGTGGTCAGAGAGAGAGGGAGAGCGGGAGTGGAGTGGTCAGAGAGAAAGGGAGAGCAGGAGTGGAGTGGTCAGAGAGAGGGAGAGGAGGGAGTGGAGTGGTCAGAGAGAGGGAGGCCGGGAGTGGAGTGGTCAGAGAGAGAGGGAGGCTGAGAGTGGAGTGGTCAGAGAGAGAGGGAGGCTGGGAGTGGAGTGGTCAGAGAGAGGGAGGCCGGTGTGGAGTGGTCAGAGAGAGGGAGGCCGGGAGTGGAGTGGTCAGGGAGAGGGAGGCCGGGAGTGTAGTGGTCAGAGAGAGGGAGGCCGGGAGTGTAGTGGTCAGAGAGAGGGAGGCTGAGAGTGGAGTGGTCAGAGAGAGGGAGAGCAGGGAGTGGAGTGGTCAGGGAGAGGGAGACCGTGAGTGGAGTGGTCAGAGAGAGAGGGAGGCTGGGAGTGTGGTCAGAGAGGGGGAGGCCGGGAGTGGAGTGGTCAGGGAGAGTGAGAGCAGGAGTGGAGTGGTCAGAGAGAGGGAGAGCAGGGAGTGGAGTGGTCCGAGAGAGGGGGGCTGGGAGCGGAGTGGTCAGAGAGAGGGAGACCGGGAGTGGAGTGGTCAGGGAGAGGGAGGCCGGGAGTGTAGTGGTCAGAGAGAGGGAGGCCAGGAGTGGAGTGGTCAGAGAGAGGGAGGCTGGGAGTGGAGTGGTCAGAGAGAGGGAGAGCAGGGAGTGGAGTGGTCAGAGAGAGTGAGAGCAGGAGTGGAGTGGTCAGAGAGAGGGAGAGGAGGGAGTGGAGTGGTCAGAGAGAGGGAGACTGGAAGTGGAGTGGTCAGGGAGAGAGGGAGGCCGGGAGTGGAGTGGTCAGAGAGAGGGAGAGCGGGAGTGGAGTGGTCAGAGAGAGCGAGGCCGGGAGTGAAGTGGTCAGAGAGAGAGAGGCCGGGAGTGGAGTGGTCAGAGAGAGGGAGGCCGGGAGTGGAGTGGTCAGAGAGAGGGAGGCCGGGAGTGGAGTGGTCAGAGAGAGGGAGAGCAGGAGTGGAGTGGTCAGAGAGAGGGAGTACAGGAGTGGAGTGGTCAGAGAGAGGGAGTACAGGAGTGGAGTGGTCAGAGAGAGGGAGAGCAGGAGTGGAGTGGTCAGAGAGAGGGAAAGTGGGAGTTGAGTGGTCAGAGAGAGAGGGAGAGCGGGAGTGGAGTGGTCAGAGAGAAAGGGAGAGCAGGAGTGGAGTGGTCAGAGAGAGGGAGAGGAGGGAGTGGAGTGGTCAGAGAGAGGGAGGCCGGGAGTGGAGTGGTCAGAGAGAGAGGGAGGCTGAGAGTGGAGTGGTCAGAGAGAGAGGGAGGCTGGGAGTGGAGTGGTCAGAGAGAGGGAGGCCGGGAGTGGAGTGGTCAGAGAGAGGGAGGCCGGGAGTGGAGTGGTCAGGGAGAGGGAGGCCGGGAGTGTAGTGGTCAGAGAGAGGGAGGCCGGGAGTGTAGTGGTCAGAGAGAGGGAGGCTGAGAGTGGAGTGGTCAGAGAGAGGGAGAGCAGGGAGTGGAGTGGTCAGGGAGAGGGAGACCGTGAGTGGAGTGGTCAGAGAGAGAGGGAGGCTGGGAGTGTGGTCAGAGAGGGGGAGGCCGGGAGTGGAGTGGTCAGGGAGAGTGAGAGCAGGAGTGGAGTGGTCAGAGAGAGGGAGAGCAGGGAGTGGAGTGGTCAGAGAGAGGGGGGCTGGGAGCGGAGTGGTCAGAGAGAGGGAGACCGGGAGTGGAGTGGTCAGGGAGAGGGAGGCCGGGAGTGTAGTGGTCAGAGAGAGGGAGGCCAGGAGTGGAGTGGTCAGAGAGAGGGAGGCTGGGAGTGGAGTGGTCAGGGAGAGGGAGGCCGGGAGTGGAGTGGTCAGAGAGAGAGGGAGGCCGGGAGTGGAGTGGTCAGGGAGAGGGAGGCCGGGAGTGGGGTGGTCAGGGAGAGGGAGGCCGGGAGTGGAGTGGTCAGGGAGAGGGAGGCCGGGAGTGGAGTGGTCAGGGAGAGGGAGGCCGGGAGTGGAGTGGTCAGGGAGAGGGAGGCCGGGAGTGGAGTGGTCAGGGAGAGGGAGGCCGGGAGTGGAGTGGTCAGAGAGAGAGGGAGAGCAGGAGTGGAGTGGTCAGAGAGAGAGGGAGGCCGGGAGTGGAGTGGTCAGGGAGAGGGAGGCCGGGAGTGGAGTGGTCAGGGAGAGGGAGGCCGGGAGTGGAGTGGTCAGGGAGAGGGAGGCCGGGAGTGGAGTGGTCAGAGAGAGGGAGGCCGGGAGTGGAGTGGTCAGAGAGAGGGAGGCCGGGAGTGGAGTGGTCAGAGAGAGGGAGGCCGGGAGTGGAGTGGTCAGAGAGAGGGAGAGGAGGGAGTGGAGTGGTCAGAGAGAGGGAGGCCGGGAGTGGAGTGGTCAGAGAGAGAGGGAGGCTGAGAGTGGAGTGGTCAGAGAGAGAGGGAGGCTGGGAGTGGAGTGGTCAGAGAGAGGGAGGCCGGGAGTGGAGTGGTCAGAGAGAGGGAGGCCGGGAGTGGAGTGGTCAGGGAGAGGGAGGCCGGGAGTGTAGTGGTCAGAGAGAGGGAGGCCGGGAGTGTAGTGGTCAGAGAGAGGGAGGCTGAGAGTGGAGTGGTCAGAGAGAGGGAGAGCAGGGAGTGGAGTGGTCAGGGAGAGGGAGACCGTGAGTGGAGTGGTCAGAGAGAGAGGGAGGCTGGGAGTGTGGTCAGAGAGGGGGAGGCCGGGAGTGGAGTGGTCAGGGAGAGTGAGAGCAGGAGTGGAGTGGTCAGAGAGAGGGAGAGCAGGGAGTGGAGTGGTCAGAGAGAGGGGGGCTGGGAGCGGAGTGGTCAGAGAGAGGGAGACCGGGAGTGGAGTGGTCAGGGAGAGGGAGGCCGGGAGTGTAGTGGTCAGAGAGAGGGAGGCCAGGAGTGGAGTGGTCAGAGAGAGGGAGGCTGGGAGTGGAGTGGTCAGGGAGAGGGAGGCCGGGAGTGGAGTGGTCAGAGAGAGAGGGAGGCCGGGAGTGGAGTGGTCAGGGAGAGGGAGGCCGGGAGTGGGGTGGTCAGGGAGAGGGAGGCCGGGAGTGGAGTGGTCAGGGAGAGGGAGGCCGGGAGTGGAGTGGTCAGGGAGAGGGAGGCCGGGAGTGGAGTGGTCAGGGAGAGGGAGGCCGGGAGTGGAGTGGTCAGGGAGATGGAGGCCGGGAGTGGAGTGGTCAGAGAGAGAGGGAGAGCAGGAGTGGAGTGGTCAGAGAGAGAGGGAGGCCGGGAGTGGAGTGGTCAGGGAGAGGGAGGCCGGGTGTGGAGTGGTCAGGGAGAGGGAGGCCGGGAGTGGAGTGGTCAGGGAGAGGGAGGCCGGGAGTGGAGTGGTCAGAGAGAGGGAGGCCGGGAGTGGAGTGGTCAGAGAGAGGGAGGCCGGGAGTGGAGTGGTCAGAGAGAGGGAGGCCGGGAGTGGAGTGGTCAGAGAGAGGGGGGCTGGGAGTGGAGTGGTCAGGGAGAGATCTCTTCCTTAACCCTTCTTATCAATCACCTCCTTATCAGGCTGCACATTCTTTTTCACCTCCTTGGCTTTAATTGGGCTTTCATTCACCACTTTTTAAAATAAATTTATACTACCCTCTTCATTTTTTCCAATTAAGGGGCAAATTAGCATGGCCATTCCACCCACCCTGCACAGCTTTTTTGGAGTTTTGGGGTGAGACCCATGCAGACACGAGGAGAATGTAGAAACTCCACACGGACAGCGACCCAGGGTCGGGATCGAACTGGGACCTCGATGCCGTGAGGCAGCATTGCTAACCACTGAGCCACCATTCTGCAACTTCCTTTACCACTTTAACAAACCCCACTGGCTTATCCTGTTTTACCACTTCAGCCTTCCCAGTGCTTTTCTTCAACCCCCAACACTGTGACTGTTCCTGGCCTAGTTTATTGCAGTAAAAACGTCTGAAACTTTTCATGTCTCTTCAAACCTCCTGGATTACCTTTTTAATCTGAGGTACTGTGGTGAATGTGATTCACACCGGATTATAATCTGTATATACATGTGTCTATATTGTAAGTGCAGTTGCACTACCTGACCACCAGGGAGAGTGGCTCTGGGAATGCTCGAGAATTGTACTGGGCTCCCCCCTTGGCTCCGCCCAGGATTCCTCCCCCTGAAGCTGCTGTATAAAGATCAGTGCCACATGGTCAGCCGGCCAGTTCACCGAAAGTTCAATGGCTAACAGGCTGGCTCTGTTGTGAGTATATTAAAACCGCTATTCTAATCCTACAAGCACGTAGAATTGTTGGTTCCAACAATTTAATATACTCAGGAAACAGTCGAAGTAAATCATGGAAGCAGCCCTCAAGCCCGGACGCCTAGAACTCGACCCACAGGATGCAGAGGCTAAGGAAATTTTTTCCTACAGGCTGAGATGTTTTAAAGCCTACCTGACAGAAGCCAGCACCGCCGGAACAACGGAGGAACAAAAACTCAGCCTACTGCACGCGAGGGTAAGCCACAGAATCTCCACACAGCTGAATCCGGCCGGTTCTTACACCGCAGCGCTGGCAATATTGGACAAAATGTACGTTAGGCCCATTAACGAGGTTTATGCACGCCACGTGTTTACGACTCACCGTCAGCGGCCTACAGAAACGCTAGCCGAGTTTGTAAGGGGATTGAACAATCTTTCCAATGACTGTAATTATCAAGCCGTTACCGCGGGTGAACATAGGGAGCTTGCTGTGCGGGACGTTTTCGTGGCGGGCCTTAGGTCTAAGTATGTGCGCCAAAGACTGCTAGAAAAGGGGGCCCAGGACTTAGACACTACTGTGGAGGCTGCTACCACTATGGAAGTTTCCTTCCGCAGCCTCACCTCGTTTCCCGCGGACCCCGCGACCTTATCGTGGACCCCCAACCAACAGTCCCCCCAAGCCTGTGCCGCACGGCCCCCCAGCTACCGCGCTGCCAAAGCCAGTTACTCTGCTGCTCCAGCCAGCTACTCGGCTGCCCCAGCCTGCCATTTCTGTGGCCAAAGCCAGCACCCGCGGCAGCGCTGCCCGGCCCGTAACACGACCTGCAGCAGCTGCGGGCGAAAAGGACACTATGCCAGAGTGTGTCTGGCGAAGAAAGCCCCAGCCTCTAACTCCCACGGCTCAAAGCACTTGTTCCGCCGCAGCCTCTAACCCTCCCACGGCTCAAAGCACTCGTTCCCTGAATTCACAGGCCTGCAGGCCCCGAAATGCTGCAGCCTGTATGCCGCCTCCGCCTCCACCCGACATGTGCGACTCATGGGGCGGCCATCTTGGCAATCCTCCTCCATGCGGCCGGCCATGTGCGACTCATGGGGGCAGCCATCTTGGCAATCCTCCTCCATGCGGCCGGCCATGTGCGACTCATGGGGGCGGCTATCTTGGGATCCATCCCCTTCAAACTCTGAAACTCATCTCGACGACTACGAACTCAGAGGGCAGTCATCACGGGGCCACTCCAGCACAGCTGATTGAGCCGCCGACTACCCGCAATTCAGCGCAGTCACCCTGGATCAATCCCGCCCCAAGCACCTACGAAGTTCGATGGCGGAGGTCCAGATCAACGGGTACAGCACACCATGCCTCTTTGACTCTGGGAGCACCGAGAGCTTTATACATCCAGAGCTGGTAAGACGCTGTTTGCTTCCTATTTTTCCTGTGAGCCAAACTATCGCCCTCGCTTCGGGCTCCCACTCAGTCCAAATCCAAGGACGCACTGTTGCTACGCTCACAATTCGAGGCGCTAGTTATTTGAAATTTAAACTTTATGTCCTGCCCGACCTCTGCACCCCACTCTTATTAGGCCTGGATTTCCAGTGCAACCTCAAGAGCCTCACCCTCAGCTTCGGCGGGCCCCTGCCCCCACTCACTATCTGCAGCCTAGCCACGCTGCGCATCTCCCCCCCTCCTCTCTTCGCCAATCTCACTCCAGATTGAAAACTAGTAGCTACTCGCAGCAGGCGATACAGCCTACAGGATAGGGTCTTTATCCGATCGGAGGTCCGAAGGCTGCTCAGTGAGGGGATCATAGAGGCCAATAATAGTCCCTGGAGAGCTCAGGTGGTGGTCGTCAAGACCGGGGAAAAATTTTGCATGGTTGTCGACTATAGCCAGACCATAAATCGCTTTACGCTCCTAGACGCGTATACCCTCCCCAGAATTGCAGACATGGTTAATCAGATCGCCCAATATCGGCTATTTTCCACGGTGGATCTGAAGTCTGCATACGACCAGCTCCCAATCCGCCCGGAGGACCGCCACTACACGGCATTCGAGGCCGATGGCCGCCTCTTCCATTTCCTCCGGGTCCCTTTCGGCGTCACTAACGGGGTTTCGGTGTTCCAACGAGCAATGGACCGAATGGTAGACCAGTACGGGCTGCGGGCCACGTTTCCATATCTGGACAATGTTACCATCTGAGGCTATGACCAGCAGGACCACGACGCCAACCTCCACCGTTTTTTCCAAACGGCACAGAAATTAAATCTCACTTATAACAAGGAGAAATGCGTTTTCCGCTCACACAGACTGGCCATCCTCGGCTACGTCGTGGAGAACGGAGTCCTGGGCCCAGACCCGGACCGCTCCCAGAACTCCCCCTCCCTCATTGCCCCAAGGCCCTCAAACGGTGCTTGGGGTTCTTCTCATACTACGTCCAGTGGGTCCCTCAATATACGGACAAAGCCCGCCCACTCTTTAAGGCCACAAGATTTCCCCTGTCAGCTGAGGCGCGCCAGGCCTTCAGCTGCATCAAGGAGGACATTGCCAAAGCAGCCATGCAGGCGGTGGATGAATCCACTCCCTTTCAGGTTGAGAGTGACGCCTCAGAGGTAGCTCTAGCAGCCACTTTAAATCAGGCAGGGAGGCCCGTTGCAATTTTCTCCCGTACCCTCTTCGCTTCAGAACTCCGACACTCCTCAGTCGAGAAGGAAGCACAAGCCATCGTGGAGGCTGTTCGTCACTGGAGGCACTGCCTCGCAGGTAGGAGGTTCACCCTCATCACCGACCAACGATCGGTTGCCGTTATGTTTGACAACTCGCAAAGGGGCAAAATAAAAAATGATAAAATCCTTCGGTGGAGGATCGAACTCTCCACCTATAGTTACGATATTAAATATCGACCGGGGAAGCTCAACGAGCCCTAGTATGCCATATCCCGCGGGACATGCGCCAGCGCGCAGATCAGCCGTCTGAAAGCCATCCACGTTGACCTCTGCCATCCAGGGGTCACCCGGCTCGCCCACTACATCAGAGCCCGAAACCTGCCTTTCTCCAACGAGAAGGTAAAAGCGGTCACCAGGGACTGCCCGATCTGTGCAGAGTGCAAACCGCACTTCTATAGACCAGACAGGGCCCACCTGGTCAAGGCGTCTAGGCCCTTTGAACACCTTGCGATCGATTTCAAAGGGCCACTCCCCTCCACTAACAAGAACATTTATTTCCTCAACATCATCGACGAGTTCTCCCGATTCCCTTTTGCCATTCCATGCCCTGATATGACCTCCCACACAGTCATTAGGGCCCTGCATAGTGTCTTCACCCTGTTCGGTTTCCCCAGCTACGTCCACAGCGACCGGGGTTCGTCCTTTATGAGCGACGAGCTGTGTCAGTACCTGCTCGACAAGGGCATCGCCTCGAGCAGGACTACCAGCTACAACCCCAGGGGGAACGGACAGGTGGAGAGGGAGAACGCGACGGTCTGGAAGACCGTCCTACTGACCCTCCGGTCTAGAAAACTCCAAGTCTCCCAATGGCAAGAAGTCCTCCCAGACGCACTCCACGTAATCAGATCCCTCCTCTGTACAGCTACAAATCAAACCCCTCACGAGCGACTCTTCAATTTCTCTAGGGGCACTACCACGTGGGTCTCACTTCCGGCGTGGCTGAGGACACCAGGCCTGGTCCTCCTGAGGAAGCATGTCAGGGGGCACAAAACTGACCCCCTTGTTGAAAAGGTGTGCCTCCTCCATTCCAACCCCCAGTACGCATTTGTGGAGTTGCCGGACGGTCGCCAGGACACAGTATCCCTTTGGGACCTGGCACCCGCTGGATCCAGCCCCCTCCCTACCCCCACTGAGGAACCCCTTACCCCGTTCCCTATGCTGCCGCCCCCTCGCGTCCCTGATTCTGCAAGCTCACCCCACCGGTTCCTCGCGCCAGAACCAGCCTGCCCCTAGCGCCCCCAGTCTCCGGTTGAGCCAGAGGTGTATAAAGTTTGGACGAGACCCGCCCCGGAGTCTGCCATCGTGCCCCAGCTCTCAACACCCATCCAGCCACTGCAAGAGGCTGCAACCCCGGTGCTCCGCAGATCGAAAAGAACAATTCATCCACCGGACAGACTAACTCTGTGAGCCACCACTCCCGCTGGACTCGATTTTGTTCACAGGGGATGAATATGGTGAATGTGATTCACACCGGATTATAATCTGTATATACATGTGTCTATATTGTAAGTGCAGTTGCACTACCTGACCACCAGGGGGAGTAGCTCTGGGAATGCTCGAGAATTGTACTGGGCTTCTCCCTTGGCTCCGCCCAGGACTCCTCCCCCTGGACCTGCTGTATAAAGATCAGTGCCACATGGTCAGCCGGCCAGTTCACCGAAAGTTCAATGGCTAACAGGCTGGCTCTGTTGTGAGTATATTAAAACCACTATTCTAATCCTACAAGCACGTGTCCGTAGAATTGTTGGTTCCAACAGGTACACTTTCCTTATTATCGGTTTACCGTTACCATTCACTCTAATGGGAATGGCAGCTTTGCTAAAATGCATGTTGTAGCCATCTAAGATGAACACCTGCAAAGGACCATGGGAATTATGGCCAACCCAGGACTCGGACAGATACAGAGCCTATGTGTATCTAAAACACAGGTAACCAGACCTGATCGAAACCCCCGCTCGTTTGCATTTTAATGGCCAATTTTCCCAGGACAATAGAACTCCAATTAAGCAACAGCCACAGACTGATCGGTGCCACTCCCCTTACTCAGAAAGCCCAACTGCCAAGGTCAATGACCGCTAAGGACCCCGCTCAGCTGCCAAGGCACCCGCCCCTTTATTGGCCGAAATCAAAGACAGTGATCAGAGCCCTGTCGAACTATTGGGTCCAAGATTAAGAACCGCCCCAAAGAGCACGAAATCCCAGTAGGATAAAAGAGAGCACAGCCATGTGTTCTGTCTCTTTTGGATCCAGTCTGTGCCAACCCAATCGTAGCAGGAACAGCCAGCCAAGTTCAAGATTAACGATCGCTACCTGACGGATGAGCCCAACAGAGACAGAGCCACTTTCTTCGAACCAGCCAAGTGATATCCAGATAAAGGCCTTATCCATTTGCACAGTGCCGGTCGCCCTGAAGTTAAGCATAGGTTATTGTAGCTGATAGGTGTAGTTTAACTCGTGGTAGATATTGTGTTTGCACGTCGAGATAACTCTTGTGTATGTAAATAAACCATCTTTTGAACTAACTAACTGGGGTTGTGTGGTCATTTGATCGATATAAGGGAAGGCTTGTGGTTCACCAACATTATTATTGGCAACAATGTGTCTCTGAGTAGTAAAAAGGGACATTATTGAGTGCAAATGATGGCGATCAATGCACATTCACCATGCACATCAGGATGGCCTGAAAGCTCTTCGCTTCTTTCTCGAAAAGAGGCCCGGACAATTCCCATCCACCACCACTCTCCTCCGCCTGGCTGAACTCATTCTATCTCTCAACAACTCCTCCTTTAACTCATCTCACTTTCTTGAAATCAAAGGTGTAGCAATGGGTCCTAGCTATGCTTGCCTTTTTATGGGGTATGTGGAACATTCCTTGCTCCAGGCCTATCCGGACCCCCTTCCACAACTCCTTTACCGATACATTGATGACTATTTTGGTGCTCATGCTCTCGCCCGGACCTGGAAAAATTCATCAACTTTGCTTCCAGTTTCCACCCTCCATCACTTTCACCTGGACTATCTCGGACACTTCCCTTCCCTTCCTTGATCTTTCTGTCTCCATTTCCAGCAATAGACTATCCACTAATATCCACTACAAGCCCACCGACTCCCACAGCTATCTGGACTACAGCTCTTCGCACCCTACACCCTGCAAGGACTCCATCCCTTTCTCTCAACTCCTTCGCCTCCGTCGCATTTGTTCTGATTATGCCACTTACAAACTGGAGGAACAACATCTCATCTTCCGGTTAGGCACGCTACAGCCTATTGGCCTGAACATCGAATTCAACAACTTCAGATGATCAGCTCTACCCCACCTCGACCCATTTGTTTTCAATTCATTTTAACTATCTTTTACCTTTTTTTCTTTCTTAATATACATTTAATTTCCACCCCCCCCCCCCCCCCCCCAATCTCATCCACCTTTCCTTCACCTTTCTCCTTTTTGCTTCCCCCTTCCCCTCCCCCCACATCTACAGTTCATCCTCTGATGTTAGTTTACCTGCTGTTTGACCTTTCAGCCATTAGCACTCTTTCCCCTTGGTTTCTGTGTCCATTAGCACCCGGTTTCCCTGGGTTTCTGTGGCTATGACTCAGCATTCATTCTCACTCAACTGTATAAATATTTCCCACTTTCTATGTCTGTTAGCTTTGACAAAGAGTCATCGGACTCGAAACGTTAGCTCTTTCCTCTCCCTACAGATGCTGCCAGACTTGCTGAGATTTTCCAGCATTTTCTCTTTCGTTTCAGATTCCAGCATCCGCAGTAATTTGGTTTTATCCAGAGATCAATATCGGAATATGTGGCAAACTGCTGGTAATTAAATTCTAAGATGGTATCTTTTCTGGGGTGGTCTAATTTTTTCACAGAAAATGCTATTGTAGTGTTTGAAGCTGGTGATGACATTATGGCGCCATAAATGTAAACAATACAGCAGAGGCCCATCGAGTCATCATCTACAAAACTACACTAATTCTACCCTAATCCCACTTTCAACACTTGGCCCATAGTCTTGAATGTTATGACATTTCACATGCTCATCCATGTACTTTTTAAAGGTTGTGTGGTTTCCCGCCTCAAAGACCCTCCAAGACAATGCATTCAAGACTCCCACCACCCTCAGCGTGAAAAAGCTTTTCCTCAACGTCCATCTAAACCCCTCACCTTAAAATGATGCCCCTCGTTATTGACCCTTCAACTAAAGGGAACAGCTCTTCCCTATCCACCCTGTTCATGCCCCTCATAATCTTATACACTTCAATCAGGTCGCCTCTCAGCCTTTTCTGCTCTAAAGAAAACAACCCAAGCCTATCCAGTCTCTCCTTGTAGCTCAAATGCTCCATCCCAGGCAACATACTGTTGAATTTCCTCTGTACACCCTTCCTATAGTGCGATGACCAGAACTGCACCCAGTACTTCAGCTGTGGCTTAACCGAATTTACCGAACCAAAGTAATACCATCAAATGTGCTTAGTATATGTGCACATTAAACATGAAAAATTTGGAGAGTTTTATATTCGAGGATGAAGTAACTTTGTTTCTGTCTGATAAACAAGCCAAAAAGTTAATTATTCTTCTTCAGGCTATGGTGTTGACTTAAGGCCTGTCATTAGGAAAATACATTAATTTCACTCCAAAGATTTTTCTAAATAAATCAGTATATTGATATAAGTTAGGGAATTGATGATGTTTACCTGTGCCACAGGGGAGAATACATTTAAACTGATTTAGTCACTGGGTCTGTTATTGTGGCACTGATTTTGGGCAGCACGGTAGCATGGTGGTTAGCATAAATGCTTCACAGCTCCAGGGTCCCAGGTTCGATTCCCGGCTGGGTCACTGTCTGTGTGGAGTCTGCACGTCCTCCCCCTGTGTGCGTGGGTTTCCTCCGGGTGCTCCGGTTTCCTCCCACAGTCCAAAGATGTGCGGGTTAGGTGGATTGGCCATGCTAAATTGCCCGTAGTGTCCTTAAAAAGTGAGGTTAAGGGGGGGGCTGTTGGGTTACGGGTATAGGGTGGATACATGGGTTTGAGTAGGGTGATCATTGCTCGGCACAACATTGAGGGCCGAAGGGCCTGTTCTGTGCTGTACTGTTCTATGTTCTATGCGCTATGATGTCCAAATTGCCTATTATTTATTTTAGAGTACCCAATTATATATTTGTTTCCTGTTAAGGGCAATTCAGCATGGCCAATCCACCTATCCTGCACATCTTTGGGTTGTGGGGTGAAACCCATGCAGACACGGGGGAGCATGTGCAAACTCCACACTGACAGTGTCCCGGGGCCAGGATTCGAACCCCAAATTGCCTATTATTAACGTTGAACTTATCTTGGAGAATGATTTAGCTGGAGACCATTCTGCCTCCAGATATTATCACAAAATCCATTTAACTTGGGAAAGATAAGGATCCATCTGTTAGAGCAGTGAACTTTGAAAACCATATATTTTGGATGTCATGAAAGAAACAACGGTTTGGCTCAAGGGATTCATAAAGAGTCAAAAGCTCAAAGTGAAATGATACTGAAATCTCGACAACAAAGATTTACAGCCAGCTGGAAACAAATTGGTTCAGTCCGAATTGAAGCTTGAAAATGAAAATCGCTTATTGTCACAAGTAGGCTTCAAATGAAGTTACTGTGAGAAGCCCCTCATTGCCACATTCTGGCACCTGTTTGGGGAGGCTGGTACGGGAATTGAACCATGCTGCTGGCCTGCCTTGAAAGCCAGCGATTTAGCCCTGTGCTAAACCAGCTTGCAGATCCTAAACATAGATGATTTGGAGTTGGGGACCAAGGGCAATGTGTCCAAGTTTGCAGATGACACTAAGATGAGTGGTAAAGCGAAAAGTGCAGAGGATACTGGAAGTCTGCAGAAGGATTTGGATAGGTTAAGTGAATGGGCTCGGGTCTGGCAGATGGAATACAATGTTGACAAATGTGAGGTTATCCATTTTGGTAGGAATAACAGCAAACGGGATTATTATTTAAACAATAAAATATTAAAGCATGCCGTTGTTCAGAGAGACTTGGGTGTGCTAGTGCATGAGTCACAGAAGGTTGGTTTACAAGTGCAACAGGTGATTAAGAAGGCAAATGGAATTTTGTCCTTCATTGCTAGAGGGATGGAGTTTAAGACTAGGGAGGTTATGTTGCAATTGTATAAGGTGTTAGTGCGGCCACACCTGGAGTATTGTGTTCAGTTTTGGTCTCCGTACTTGAGAAAGGACGTACTGGCGCTGGAGGGTGTGCAGAGGAGATTCACTAGGTTAATCCCAGAGCTGAAGGGGCTGGATTATGAGGAGAGGTTGAGTAGACTGGGACTGTACTCGTTGGAATTTAGAAGGATGAGGGGGGATCTTATAGAAACATTTAAAATTATGAAGGGAATAGATAGGATAGATGCGGGCAGGTTGTTTCCACTGGCGGGTGACAGCAGAACTAGGGGACATAGCCTCAAAATAAGGGGAAGTAGATTTAGGACTGAGTTTAGGAGGAACTTCTTCACCCAAAGGGTTGTGAATCTATGGAATTCCTTGCCCAGTGAAGCAGTTGAGGCTCCTTCATTACATGTTTTTAAGGTAAAGATAGATAGTTTTTTGAAGAATAAAGGGATAAGGGTTATGGTGTTCGGGCCGGAAAGTGGAGCTGAGTCCACAAAAGATCAGCCATGATCTAATTGAATGGCGGAGCAGGCTCGAGGGGCCAGATGGCCTACTCCTGCTCCTAGTTCTTATGTTCTTATAAACCACAGGTGTCAAATCAGAATATGGCAGCAGGACTCCTGGCTAATGAACAAGAAAGAGAGACAGCGCTTTAAACCAAGGCGACCTGGCTCCAAATGACGCTGTTACTGTGGAATTGTAAGAATGGATTTGAGTCTTAGAGGTCTTCCTTGGAAGGAATTGGTCAAAATGCCTCCAAAATGGGACAATAAAAACAAGGAACGTAAAATAATGCAGGAGCTGATTGAAAAAGAATAAAACGAGTTTTCAATTAGAACTTTGATGGAATCTCATCCAAGCTCTAGGGCGGTTAGGCAGGATTTTATTCGACAGAGGGACTAACCCTGAATGGAGAAATGTAATCCTGCATTTGAAAAGGGCAAGGATGATTTGGATAGTTGGCTGAGACTTTATAAAAATGTGGACATTAAAGAACTTTCAACTCTGAAAGAGACGGCCAATCCAAAAGCAGGAATATAAAAGCCAACAACCTGATGAGAATGTAAGATCTGGTTTGAAAGAAGAACTAAAGAAATCCTGAATCCAGGAGGCTAAACAGCAAAATGATAAAAATGAATTTCTCCTGAGTTTACAGCTGACAGTATTCAAAAGCTAGAGGGACTATGTCAAGCGACACTTCCATGACAATCAACAGTTCCACTTCCAGTACCAGCCTCCCGGAACAGGCGCCGGAATGTGGTGACTAGGGGCTTTTCACAGTAACTTCATTTGAAGCCTACTTGTGACAATAAGCGATTTTCATTTCATTTCATTTCATTTCATTTCAGTCATTCTTTTAGCTATCAACTAGAAATTTTACATTCTTCTTATCAGTTACTGATCTTTATGGAGATTGTAAGTAACACCTTTACATCAAGCAGTTGAGAGAATGAGGAATTTAGAAGTTACAGTAGAGAACACTCTGCTCACCTCTGCTGGCGCGAACAGGAGCTTTAGAACTTTCGGCACCAGAGAGAGAGATGGAGTGGGACTCACTTAGTTAATTGGCTGGGTGTTAATGAATTGGTCCAAAAGGCCGTACTCTGCCTGGTAGCAGGTGGTGATTGGTTCCTCTCCCAGTGAAACGATTTGCAGAGTCCCAAGGAGTTTAAGTTTGACTCCTTATCACAGAAAGACAGGGACCTGTTTTTCCTCTCTCTCCAGCAAGGCTGTGAGTGATGTATTCCTGAGGTTGCAGAGAACCTGGATGAATGAATGAAAACCATTGCAGGCTGCAATAAAGACCAGGACATACTCTCTTTCTCTCCACAGAGGCCATGAGTGTTGTATTCATGAAACTACCAAGGCCTGAATGGATCGACAGTAAAAACCTCAAACTGGAAACATCCATCTGAAACAAAGACCCTTTTTCTCTTTTCCTTTTTTTTTACCCTCCTTTCCTCCTCTCTGTGTTTGTCTGTCTTGTGCGTGTGTGTTGAAGGTGGGGGCAAGTTACAGTGGGGATTTAGGAATCACATAATAGTTAACCAGTTGTACTTGCTGCAGAATTCATCATAGTTCTTGTTATAAATAAGAAGTATTTGTGTTTACATTTACAAATCTGGTGACTGTAATTATTAGACAGCCAAGGGCCAAAGACATCGGGTATTTTTCCAAGAATTAGAACAAAGAACAAAGAACAAAGAAAATTACAGCACAGGAACAGGCCCTTTGGCCCTCCCAGCCTGCGCCAATCCAGATCCTTTATCTAAACCTGTTGCCTATTTTCCAAGGTCTACTTCTCTCTGTTCCCCACCCGTTCATATATCTGCCCAGATGCATCTTAAATGATGCTATCGTGCCCGCCTCCACCATCTTCGCTGGCAAAGCATTCCAGGCACCCACCACCCTCTGCGTAAAAAACTTTCCACACACATCTCCCTTAAACTTTTCCCCTCTCACCTTGAAATTGTGTTCCCTTGTAATTGACACCCCCACTCTTGGAAAAAGCTTGTTGCTATCCACCCTGTCCATACCTCTCATAATTCTGTAGACCTCAATCAGGTCTCCCCTCAACCTCCGTCTTTCCAATGAAAACAATCCTAATCTACTCAACCTTTCTTCATAGCTAGCACCCTCCATCCCAGGCAACATCATGGTGAACCTCCTCTGCACCCTCTCTAAAGCATCCACATCCTTCTGGTAATGTGGCGACCAGAACTGCACGCAGTATTCCAAATGTGGCCTAACCAAAATCCGATACAACTGTAACATGACCTGCCAACTCTTGTACTCAATACCCCGTCCGATGAAGGCAAGCATGCTGTATGCCTTCTTGACCACTCTATCGACCTGTGTTGCCACCTTCAGGGTACAATGGACCTGATCTACCAGATCTCTCTGTACATCAATTTTCCCCAGGACTCTTCCATTGACCATATAGTCTGCTCTTGAGTTAGATCTTCCAAAATGCATCGCCTCGCATTTGTCTGGATTGAACTCCATCTGCCATTTCTCTGCCCAACTCTCCAAACTATCTATATTTTGCTGTATTCTCTGACAGTCCGCCTCACTATCTGCAACTCCACCAATCTTAGTATCATCTGCAAACTTGCTCATCAGACCACTTATACCTTCGTCCAGATCATTTATGTATATCACAAACAACAGTGGTCCGAGCACGGATCCCTGTGGAACACCTCTGGTCACCTTTCTCCATTTTGATACACTCCCTTCCACCACTACTCTCTGTCTCCTGTTGCCCAGCCAGATCTTTATCCATCTAGCTAGTACACCCTGAACCCCATACGACTTTACTTTTGCCATCAACCTGCCATGGGAAACCTTATCAAACGCCTTACTGAAGTCCATGTATACGACATCTACAGCCCTTCCCTCATCAATTAACTTTGTCACTTCCTCAAAGAATGCTATTAGGTTTGTAAGACATGACCTTCCCTGCACAAAACCATGCTGCCTATCACTGATAAGTCTATTTTCTTCCAAATGTGAATAGATCCTATCCCTCCAACAGTTTGCCTCCCACTGACGTCAAGCTCACAGGTCTATAATTCCCTGGATTATCCCTGCTACCCTTCTTAAACAAAGGGACAACATTAGCAATTCTCCAGTCCTCCGGGACCTCACCCGTGCTCAAGGATGCTGCAAAGATATCTGTTAAGGCCCCAGCTATTTCGTCCCTCGCTTCCCTCAGTAACATGGGATAGATCCCATCCGGTCCTGGGGACTTGTCCACCTTAATGCCTTTTAGAATACCCAAAACCTCCCCCTTCCTTATGCCGACATGACCTAGAGTATTTAAACATCCATCCCCAGCCTCAACATCCATCATGTCCCTCTACTTGGAGAATACCGATGCAAAGTACCCATTAAGAAGCTCACTCATTTCCTCTGACTCCACGCATAAATTCCCTCTTTTGTCTTTGAGTGGGCCAATCCTTTCTCTCGTTACCCTCTTGCTCCTTATATACGAATAAAAGGCTTTGAGATTTTCCTTAACCCTGTTAGCCAAAGATGTTTCATGACCCCTTTTAGCCCTCTTTATTGCGCGTTTGAGATTTGTCCTACTTTCCCGATATTCCTCCAAAGCTTCATCAGTTTTGAGTCGCCTCGATCTTATGTATGCTTCCTTTTTCATCTTAGCTAGTCTCACAATTCCACCCGTCATCCATGGTTCCCTAATCTTGCCATTTCTATCTCTCATTTTCACAGGAACATGTCTGTCCTGCACTCTAATCAACCTTTCCTTAAAAAACTCCCACATATCAAATGTGGATTTACCCTTAAACAGCTGCTCCCAAACCACATTCCCGAGTTCCTGCCGAATTTTGTTATAGTTGGCCTTTCCCCAATTTAGCACTCTTCCTTTCGGACCACTCTTGTCTTTGTCCACGAGTATTCTAAAACTTATGGAATTGTGATCGTTATTCCCAAAGTAATCGCCGACTGAAATGTCAACCACCTGGCCGGGATCATTCCCCAATACCAGGTCCAGTATGGCCCCTTCCCGAGTTGGACTATTTACATACTGCTCTAAAAATCTCTCCTGGATGCTCCTTACAAATTCTGTTCCATCTACGCCTCCAACACTACATGAGCCCCATTCAATGTTGCGGAAGTTAAAATCTCCCATCACAACTACCCTATTGCTCCTACATTGTTCTATAATCTGTCCACATATTTGTACCTCTACTTCACGCTCACTTTTGGGAGGCCTATAGTAAAGTCCCAAGAATGTTACTGCACCCTTTCTATTTATTAGCTGTATCCATATTGTCTCAGTGCTCGAATCCTCCATCGTGCCCTCCTTAATCACAGCTGTGATATCATCTCTGACCAGTAATGCAACTCCTCCACCCCTTTTACCTCCCTCTCTATCCCTCCTGAGGCATCTGTACCCTGGGATATTTAGTTGCCAGTCTTGCCCATCCCTCAACCAAGTCTCAGTAATACCAATAACATCATATTCCCAGGTACTAATCCAAGCCCTAAATTCATTTGCCTTACCTGCTACACTTCTCACATTAAAACAAATGCACCTCAGACCACCTGTCCCTTTGCGATCATCATCTCTTCCCTGTCTACCCTTCCCCTTAGTCACATTGAGTTTATTATCCAGTACCTTACTGGCTTTAGTTGCTGTCTCTTTACTGACTTCTAATTTCCTAATCTGGTTCCCATCCCCCTGCCACATTAGTTTAAAACCTCCCCAACAGTGTTAGCAAAAGCACCCCCGAGGACATTGGTTCCAGTCCTGCCCAGGTGTAGGCCATCAGATTTGTTGGTTAATTCAATTGTGTTTGATCTTTTATCAATGAATCATGGAGGTCTGCAAAATTGCTGGATTGCACTTTGAGACGAAGATCTGTGAGGATCCTCTTGGAAGGAGCGATCACATTATGGTGGAATTTAAAATACAGATGGAGGCTGAGAAGGTAAAATCAAACACTTGTGTTTTGTGCTTAAACAAAGGAGATTTCAATGGGATGAGAGAAGAGCTGGCAACTGAGACTGTGAGCAAACACTTTATGGTGAAACAGTTGAGGAACAGTGGATAACCTTCCAAGCGAACTTTTACAGTGCTCAGCAAAAGTTGATACCAACAAAAAGGAAGGACGGTAGAAAGAGGGGCTTTGTTTCTTTTGAGTGGTGTAATTCAGTCATCTGCTGTTTTCACTATCTGCATTTTTAGTGCCCTTTGTTGTCCAGTATTTTCATCAATTATGTTCACAAAGACTGAACCTTCAAGGCCAATTGGTTCATCATTAATTTCATGTTGCCTGTTTAGGCAGCATGGGGCTGTCTAAAACTGAATATCCAAAACACGTCAGATGCGTCCTGAACGACTATAATGAGAAAAATATTATGACTCTAGGCGGCTGTTTAGGGGCTGTTTAGCACAGGGCTAAATTGCTGGCTTTGAAAGCAGACCAAGGCAGGCCAGCAGCACGGTTCAATTACTGTACCAGCATCCCTGAACAGGCGCTGGAATGTGGCAACTAGGGGCTTGTAACAGTAACACAGTAACACAGTAACTTCATTTGAAGCCTACTTGTGACAATAAGCGATTTTCATTTTTTTTTCAAGAGGGAAAATCGACTGTGGATATCTAAGGAAATAAGGGAGAGTATCAAATTGATGGAAAAAGCATACAAAGTATCAGTGGGAGACTAGAAGATTGGGAAACCTTTAAAGGGGCAACAGAAAGCTATAAAAAGGGTACAAAGAAGAATTAGATAGATTTTGAGAGTAAACTTGCTCAGAATATAAAAACAGATGGAAAAGGTTTCTACAAATATATAAAACAAAAAAGAGTGGCTAAGGTAAATATTGGTCCTTTAGAGGATGAGAAGGGAGATTTAATAATGGGAGATGAGGAAATGGCTGAGGAACTGAACAGGTTTTTTGAGTCGGTCTTCACAATGGAAGACACAAATAACATGCCAGTGACTGATGGAAATGAGGCTGTGACAACTGAGGACCTTGAAATGATTGTTATCACTAAGGAGGTAGTGATGGGCAAGCTAATGGGGTGAAAGGTAGACAAGCCACCTGGCCCTGATGGAATGCATCCTAGAGTGCTAAAAGAGATGGCTCGGGAAATTGCAAATACATTCGTGATAATTTACCAAAATTCACTACACTCTGGGAATGTCCCGGCGGATTGGAAATTAGCAAACGTGACACCACTGTTTAAAAAAGGAAGCAGGTAGAAAGCGGGTAATTATAGGCCAGTTAGCTTAACTTTGGTAGTAGGGAAGATGCTGGAATCTGTTATCAAGGAAGAAATAACGAGGTATCTGGATGGAAATTGTCCTATTGGACAGACGCAGCATGGGTTCATAAAGGGCAGGTCGTGCCTAACTAATTTAGTGGAATTTTTTGAGGACATTACCAGTGCAGTAGATAACGGGGAGCCAATGGATGTGATATATCTGGATTTCCAGAAAGCTTTTGACAAGGTGCCACACAAAACGTTGCTGCATAAGATAAAGATGCATGGCATTAAGAGTAAAGTAGTAGCATGGATAGAGGATTGGTTAATTAATAGAAAGCAAAGAGTGGGGATTAATGGGTGTTTCTCTGGTTGGCTAGTGCTGACCCTCAGGGATCAGTGAGGAGGCTGAAACGTCTTTAAGATTCAACATTCTGGAATGTGAGTGGAAGGTTGCTCTCGAATTTGAAATATCAAATTTGTTAGGAGTTAAAACAAAGCTAGAAAATATTCTAGCTTGTCCTAGCAACAGGATCTCTAATAATACTCTCACTGAGTTAGGAGTTACAAGGTTGATAAAGGAAAAGAATGGAAGTAAAGCCAGAGACACAAATCATTTTAGGCTGACTCTAATAGAATTGAATGTCTACTTAAATGACAGGTTAGTGTACACCTTCCTGTGAAGCAGCAGTGCTAACCAGTGTGTCATAGTGTCGCCAATTCTGTCTTTTTGCTGTAATAGCCAAATCTTCTAATGGTTCTTTCATTCTCATTCTGCCTGTCTCTAATCCTTTCATTGTAAAGACACCTGTACCAGTGAGCCACTTCAAAATCTGGCAACCATCGAGTCATCTATTCTCTGTGACTCCCTGGAATGTTCCACAGGTTTCACAGATGCTGAAGGAAACAACGGTTTCCTCAGGAATTCATTCAGGGCAGTAGACATCTGATGCACCAGGGTCTACCCCTCTGAGAACTGAATGCCAATGGCTGATCCATTTGAAGCCACAAGCCTCAATTCAGCAATTTAAACACTTATACCTGATACAAAGATCCCCAAATTGAACTTCACCAATCTTTTATACAACCTATTAAAGTCCAGAATATATTCTTCCATTTTTTTGGACTTTTGTCTTTAAAACTCCATGAAGTCTCACCATACCACACAGATATTTAACAGATTTTCTTTCTTGTAAACTTCATCCAAGGAGCACTATCAAACCGATCCATCTCACAAAATACTCATGATTTCACAATATCCCACTTTGGTCAGGATACCAACCTTGGTCAAAACCTCAGCACTTCCTTGAGCCGTATCCCTCAATACCCATCCTACCCATGTATTTGTCAAGATGCCTTTTGAACGTCGTTAATGTATCTGCTTCCACAACCTCCCCTGGCAGCACTGTACTGTACTGTACTTACAATTACTGTAAAGATGTATTTTGGCCATGTTTGGCCCTGTAAAGCTGGCAATGAAATTTGAAAAACCCTAATAAAAAATACTTCACAAAAGAATCTCTTTGACCTAATAGAAGTCTACAAATTATGAGTTGAATGGTCAGAGTGGTACAATCAGAAGCCTTTTCCCAGGGTGGAAGGGTCCATAGGTTTAAGGTGCGAGGGGCAAAAGTTTGGAGATGATATAAGATGGAAGTTTTTACATAGGGTAGTGGGTGCCTGGAACTCGCTGCCGGAGGAGATGGTGGTAGCCAGCACAATAGTGACGTTTAAGGGGCATCTTGAAAAATACATGAATAGGATGGGAATAGAGGGATAATGACTCTGGAAGTGTAGAAGGTTTTAGATTAGGCAGCTTTTTATATACAGGCTTAGAGGGCCAAAGGGCCTGTTCTTGTGATGTACTTCTCTTTGTTCTTTGTTCTTTTTTGAATTTCTCCAAATTCAAAAACAGTTGGTGATTAATTGTTGAATAATAAAAAAATATTTTCATATGCTTTTCTAAGTGATGAAGAGTTGTGACCCTGCCTTATTGACAGTTCCTCCCGAGTATGGAATCCAGAGCTTGAACATAGTTCTTAATGCATTAAGGGGCGGCACGGTGGCACAGCGGTTAGCACTGCTGCCTCACAACGCCAGGGACCTGGAGTCAATTCCGGCCTCGGGTGACTGTGTGTGGACTTCCTGTGTCTATGTGGATTTCCTCCAGGTGCTCAGGTTTTCTCCCACGGTCCAACGATATGCGGGTTAGGTGGGGTTATAGAGTTACAGGCGTAGGGCGGGGGTGTGGGCCTGGGTAGGGTGCTCTTTCAGAGGGTCGGCAGACTCGATGGACCGAATGGCCTCCTTCGGCACTGTAGGGATTCTATGGTTCATCTGACTCCCTATGGATGATTGAACCTCTCTTCCCAAGACCAGACGTCCTGACAGCTCTTGGATGTGGAGCATCTTCAAACAAGAAAAATCCACTCAGTTTACAACCATCATTTGCTCAGACACTGCTTCAGTGACCTCTACTCTATAAGTCAGATAGCGATGTTCCTTGAAGCGGTTACCTCTCTCTAACAGTTACATGTTTCTCATGGATACCATAGCAAGTCTATTCCATATGTGAGGTCAACTGTGAATGAAACAGCTCACTGCCATCATTATATTGAAAGCAGTCCAATTTTAGTCAGTTCAAAGAGTAACTTAATGTAGGTTTACATTATTAATGCAGCATCAGGGGAATATTTCTGGGTGATAGAAATCGGAGTAGCTGGCCTCCTTTTTATTCTTTCCTTGTTGTTAAATTGATTTTCTGTCTCCATAATGTACACATCTCAATCTAACTGTGTAAGAGAGAAGTTGACCCAAGAGATGGATTTCTTGAATCTCACTGGGTGGTCATCCACAAACTTAAGTAACCATTCTGGTGGTTGTTGCACATTTGCTTTTGGGTTAACAGCAGTTTGAAATAGGTTGGAGGAAATTATTAACCATTTGGTAACCAACAAACAATTTCTCTTCACGGTAATTGTTATTATTGGAAAAGGTCTTTCATTGCTTGATGTTTTGGAACCAGAAGTTGTGTCTCTATAATGTGTTTAAAAAAGGAGAGTAATTCAACAGAAGTGACTAGCAATCAAAGAACAAATTTTGAAGAATTATTAAAAGCTTGGATGGGTGGCTTGGTGGGGCACTGGTTAGCACTGCTGCCTGACAGCACCGGGGTTCCAGGTTCGATCTCGGCCCCGGGTCACTGTTTGTGTGGAGCTTGCACATTCTCCCTGTGTCTGCATGGGTCTCACCTTCACAACCCAAAGATATGTAGGGGATATGGATTGGTGGTGGGGCTATTATTTTACCTTTTAATAAGAGTCGATAGTCCGGTTGATTGAAGGTATTA
>NC_052157.1:98672291-98826804 GCF_902713615.1 Scyliorhinus canicula | reverse complement strand
TGTAATAGCCAAAACACTATCCTACCCTGCCTCTGTAATAGCCAAAACACTATCCTACCCTGCCCCTGTAATAACCAAAACACTATCCTACCCTGCCCTGTAATAGCCAAAACACTATCCTACCCTGCCCCTGTAATAGCCAAAACACTATCCTACCCTGCCTCTGTAATAGCCAAAACACTATCCTACCCTGCCTCTGTAATAGCCAAAACACTATCCTACCCTGCCCCTGTAATAACCAAAACACTATCCTACCCTGCCTCTGTAATAGCCAAAACACTATCCTACCCTGCCCCTGTAATAGCCAAAACACTATCCCTACCCTGCCTCTGTAATAGCCAAAACACTATCCTACCCTGCCCCTGTAATAGCCAAAACACTATCCTACCCTGCCTCTGTAATAGCCAAAACACTATCCTACCCTGCCTCTGTAATAGCCAAAACACTATCCTACCCTGCCCCTGTAATAGCCAAAACACTATCCTACCCTGCCCCTGTAATAGCCAAAACACTATCCTACCCTGCCTCTGTAATAGCCAAAACACTATCCTACCCTGCCCCTGTAATAGCCAAAACACTATCCTACCCTGCCTCTGTAATAGCCAAAACACTATCCTACCCTGCCCTCTGTAATAGCCAAAACACTATCCTACCCTGCCCTGTAATAGCCAAAACACTATCCTACCCTGCCTCTGTAATAGCCAAAACACTATCCTACCCTGCCTCTGTAATAGCCAAAACACTATCTAACCTGCTCCTGTAATAGCCAAAACACTATCCTACCCTGCCTCTGTAATAGCCAAAACACTATCCTACCTGCCTCTGTAATAGCCAAAACACTATCCTACCCTGCCCCTGTAATAGCCAAAACACTATCCTACCCTGCCTCTGTAATAGCCAAAACACTATCCTACCCTGCCTCTGTAATAGCCAAAACACTATCCTACCCTGCCCCTGTAATAGCCAAAACACTATCCCTACCCTGCCTCTGTAATAGCCAAAACACTATCCTACCCTGCCCCTGTAATATCCAAAACACTATCCTACCCTGGCTCTGTAATAGCCAAAACACTATCCTACTCTGCCTCTCTAATAGCCAAAACACTATCCTACCCTGCCACTGTAATAGCCCAAAACACTGTCCTAACCTGCCACTGTAATAGCCAAAACACTATCCTACCCTGCCTCTGTAATAGCCAAAACACTATCCTACCCTGCCCCTGTAATGTCCAAAACACTATCCTAACCTGCCTCTGTAATAGCCAAAACACGATCCTACCCTTCCTCTGTAATATCCAAAACACTATCCTACCCTGCCTCTGTAATAGCCAAAACACTATCCTACCCTGCCCCTGTAATAGCCAAAACACTACCCTACCTGCCTCTGTAATAGCCAAAACAATATCCTACCCTGCCCCTGTAATAGCCAAAACACTATCCTACCCTGCCTCTGTAATAGCCAAAACACTATCCTACCCTGCCTCTGTAATAACCAAAACACTATCCTACCCTGCCCTCTGTAATAGCCAAAACACTATCCTACCCTGCCTCTGTAATAGCCAAAACACTATCCTACCCTGCCTCTGTAATAGCCAAAACACTATCCTACCCTGCCCTCTGTAATAGCCAAAACACTATCCTACCCTGCCTCTGTAATAGCCAAAACACTATCCTAACCCTGCCCTGTAATAGCCAAAACACTATCCTACCCTGCCTCTGTAATAGCCAAAACACTATCCTACCCTGCCCTGTAATAGCCAAAACACTATCCTACCCTGCCCCTGTAATAGCCAAAACACTATCCTACCCTGCCCCTGTAATAGCCAAAACACTATCCTACCCTGCCTCTGTAATAGCCAAAACACTATCCTACCCTGCCCCTGTAATAGCCAAAACACTATCTACCCTGCCCCTGTAATAGCCAAAACACTATCCTACCCTGCCTCTGTAATAGCCAAAACACTATCTACCCTGCCCCTGTAATAGCCAAAACACTATCCTACCCTGCCCTCTGTAATAGCCAAAACACTATCCTACCCTGCCTCTGTAATAGCCAAAACACTATCCTACCCTGCCCCTGTAATAGCAAAACACTATCCTACCCTGCCCCTGTAATAACCAAAACACTATCCTACCCTGCCTCTGTAATAGCCAAACACTATCCTACCTCTGTAATAGCCAAAACACTATCCTACCCTGCCTCTGTAATAACCAAAACACTACCCTGCCTCTGTAATAGCCAAAACACTATCCTACCCTGCCACTGTAATAGCCAAAACACTATCCTACTCTGCCTCTCTAATAGCCAAAACACTATCCTCCCCTGCCTCTGTAATAGCCAAAACACTATCCTACCCTGCCCCTGTAATAACCAAAACACTATCCTACCCTGCCCTCTGTAATAGCCAAAACACTATTCTACCCTGCCTCTGTAATAGCCAAAACACTATCCTACCCTGCCTCTGTAATAACCAAAACACTATCCTACCTCTGTAATAGCCAAAACACTATCCTATCCTGCCTCTGTAATAGCCAAAACACTATCCTACTCTGCCCCTGTAATAGCCAAAACACTATCCCACCCGGCCTCTGTAATAGCCAAAACACTATCCTACCCTGCCACTGTAATAATCCAAAACACTATCCTACCCTGGCTCTGTAATAGCCAAAACACTATCCTACCATGCCCCTGTAACAGCCAAAACACTACCATAACCTGCCTCTGTAATACCCAAAACACTATCCTACCCTGCCCCTGTAATAGCCAAAACACTATCCAACCCTGCCTCTGTTATAGCCAAAAAACTATCCTACCCTGCCCCTGTAATAGCTAAAACGCTATCGTACCCTGCCTCTGAAATAACCAAAACACTACCCTACCCTGCCCCTGTAATAGCCAAAACACTATCCTACACTGCTCCTGTAATAGCCAAAACACTATCCTACCCTGCCTCTGTAATATGCAAAACACTATCCTGCACGGCCTCTGTAATAGCCAAAACATTGCCCTACCCTGCCCCTGTAATAACCGAAAACACTATCCTACCCTGCCCCTGTAATAGCCAAAACTCTATTCTACCCTGCCCCTGTAATAGCCAAAACTCTATTCAACCCTGCCTCTGTAATAACCAAAACACTATTCTACCCTGCCCCTGTAATAGCCAAAACACTATCCTACCCTGCCCCTGAAATAGCCAAAACACTATCCTACCCTGCCCCTGTAATAGCCAAAACACTACCCTACCCTGCCCCTGTAATAGCCAAAACACTGTCCTACCCTGCCCCTGTAATAACCAAAACACTAACCTACCCTGCCCCGGTCATACCCAAAACACTGTCCTACCCTGCCCCTGTAATAACCAAAACACTAACCTACCCTGACCCTGTAATACCCAAAACACTGTCCTACCCTGCCCCTGTAATAGTCAAAACACTATACTACCTTGCTTCTGTAATAACCAAAACCCTATCCTACCCTGCCTCTGTAATAACCAAAACACTACCCTACCCTGCCTCTGTAATAGCCAAAACACTATCCTACCCTGCCTCTGTAATAGCCAAAACACTATCCCACCCTGCCCCTGTAATAGCCAAAACACTATTCTACCCTGCCCCTGTAATAACCAAAACACTATCCTACCCTGCCTCTGTAATAGCCAAAACACTATTCTACCCTGCCCCTGTAATAGCCAAAACACTATCCTACCCTGCCTCTGTAATAGCCAAAACACTATCCTACCCTGCCTCTGTAATAGCCAAAACACTATCCTACCCTGCCCCTGTAATAGCCAAAACACTATTCTACCCTGCCCCTGTAATAGCCAAAACACTATCCTACCCTGCCCCTGTAATAGCCAAAACACTATTCTACCCTGCCCCTGCAATAACCAAAACACTATTCTACCCTGCCCCTGTAATAACCAAAACACTATCCTACCCTGCCTCTGTAATAACCAAAACACTATCCTACCCTGCCCCTGTAATAGCCAAAACACTATCCTACCCTGCCTCTGTAATAACCAAAACACTATCCTACCTCTGTAATAGCCAAAACACTATCCTACCCTGCCTCTGTAATAGCCAAAACACTATCCTACTCTGCCTCTCTAATAGCCAAAACACTATCCTACCCTGCCCCTGTAATACCCAAAACACTGTCCTAACCTGCCACTGTAATAGCCAAAACACTATCCTACTCTGCCTCTCTAATAACCAAAACACTATCCTACCCTGCCCCTGTAATACCCAAAACACTGCCCTAACCTGCCTCTGTAATAGCCAAAACACGATCCTACCCTGCCTCTGTAATACCCAAAACACTGTCCTAACCTGCCACTGTAATAGCCAAAACACTATCCTACCCTGCCTCTGTAATACCCAAAACACTGTCCTAACCTGCCACTGTAACAGCCAAAACACTATCCTACTCTGCCTCTGTAATAGCCAAAACACTATCCTACCCTGCCTCTGTAATAGCCAAAACACTATCCTACCCTGCCCCTGTAATAGCCAAAACACTATCCTATCCTGCCCCTGTAATAGCCAAAACACTATCCTACCCTGCCCCTGTAATAGCCAAAACACTACCCTATCCTGCCTCTGTAACAGCCAAAACACTATCCTACCCTGCCCCTGTAATAGCCAAAACACTATCCTACCCTGCCCCTGTAATAGCCAAAAACCTATCCTACCCTGCCTCTGTAATAGCCAAAACACTATCCTACTCTGCCTCTCTAATAGCCAAAACACTATCCTACCCTGCCCCTGTAATACCCAAAACACTGTCCTAACCTGCCACTGTAATAGCCAAAACACTATCCTACTCTGCCTCTCTAATAGCCAAAACACTATCCTACCCTGCCCCTGTAATACCCAAAACACTGTCCTAACCTGCCTCTGTAATAGCCAAAACACGATCCTACCCTGCCTCTGTAATACCCAAAACACTGTCCTAACCTGCCACTGTAACAGCCAAAACACTATCCTACTCTGCCTCTGTAATAGCCAAAACACTATCCTACCCTGCCTCTGTAATAGCCAAAACACTATCCTACCCTGCCCCTGTAATAGCCAAAACACTATCCTATCCTGCCCCTGTAATAGCCAAAACACTATCCTACCCTGCCCCTGTAATAGCCAAAACACTACCCTATCCTGCCTCTGTAACAGCCAAAACACTATCCTACCCTGCCCCTTTAATAGCCAAAACACTATCCTACCCTGCCCCTGTAATAGGCAAAAACCTATCCTACCCTGCCTCTAATAGCCAAAACACTATCCTACCCTGACTCTGTAACAGCGAAAACACTATACTACCCTGCCCCTGTAATAGCCAAAACACTATCCTACCCCGCCCCTGTAATCGCCAAAACACTATCCTACCCTGCCTCTGTAATAGCCAAAACACTATCCTACCCTGCCCCTGTAATAGCCAAAATACTATCCTCCCTGCCTCTGTAATAGCCAAAACACTATCCTACCCTGCCCCTGTAATAGCCAAAACACTATCCTCCCTGCCTCTGTAATAGCCAAAACACTATCCTACCTCTGTAATAGCCAAAACACTATCCTACCCTGCCTCTGTAATAACCAAAACACTACCCTGCCTCTGTAATAGCCAAAACACTATCCTACCCTGCCTCTGTAATAGCCAAAACACTATCCCACCCTGCCCCTGTAATAGCCAAAACACTATTCTACCCTGCCCCTGTAATAACCAAAACACTATCCTACCCTGCCTCTGTAATAGCCAAAACACTATTCTACCCTGCCCCTGTAATAGCCAAAACACTATCCTACCCTGCCTCTGTAATAGCCAAAACACTATCCTACCCTGCCTCTGTAATAGCCAAAACACTATCCTACCCTGCCCCTGTAATAGCAAAACACTATTCTACCCTGCCCCTGTAATAACCAAAACACTATCCTACCCTGCCTCTGTAATAGCCAAAACACTATCCTACCTCTGTAATAGCCAATACATTATCCTACCCTGCCCCTGTAATACCCAAAACACTGTCCTAACCTGCCACTGTAATAGCCAAAACACTATCCTACTCTGCCTCTCTAATAGCCAAAACACTATCCTACCCTGCCTCTGTAATAGCCAAAACACTATCCTACCCTGGCTCTATAATAGCCAAAACACTATCCAACCCTCCCTCTGTAATAGCCAAAACACTATCCTACCCTGCCTCTGTAATAACCAAAACACTATCCTACCCTGACTCTGTAACAGCCAAAACACTATCCTAACCTGACTCTCTAATAGCCAAAACACTAGCCTACCCTGCCCCTGTAATACCCAAAACACTGTCCTAACCTGCCACTGTAATAGCCAAAACACTATCCTACTCTGCCTCTCTAATAGCCAAAACACTATCCTACCCTGCCCCTGTAATAGCCAAAACACTATTCTACCCTGCCCCTGTAATAACCAAAACACTATCCTACCCTGCCTCTGTAATAGCCAAAACACTATTCTACCCTGCCTCTATAATAGCCAAAACACTATCCTACCCTGCCTCTGTAATAACCAAAACACTACCCTACCTCTGTAATAGCCAAAACACTATCCTCTCCTGCCTCTGTAATAGCCAAAACACTATCCTACTCTGCCCCTGTAATAGCCAAAACACTATCCCACCCTGCCTCTGTAAAAGCCAAAACACTATCCTACCCTGCCTCTGTAATAATCCAAAACACTATCCTACCCTGGCTCTGTAATAGCCAAAACACTATCCTACCATGCCCCTGTAACAGCCAAAACACTACCATAACCCGCCTCTGTAATACCCAAAACACTATCCTACCCTGCCCCTATAATAGCCAAAACACTATCCAACCCTGCCTCTGTTATAGCCAAAAAACTATCCTACCCTGCCCCTGTAATAGCCAAAACGCTATCGTACCCTGCCTCTGAAATAACCAAAACACTACCCTACCCTGCCTCTGTAATAGCCAAAACACTATCCTACACTGCTCCTGTAATAGCCAAAACACTATCCTACCCTGCCTCTGTAATAGCCAAAACACTATCCTACACGGCCTCTGTAATAGCCAAAACATTGCCCTACCCTGCCCCTGTAATAACCGAAACACTATCCTACCCTGCCCCTGTAATAGCCAAAACTCTATCCTACCCTGCCCCTGTAATAGCCAAAACTCTATTCTGCCCTTCCTCTGTAATAACCAAAACACTATTCTACCCTGCCCCTGTAATAGCCAAAACACTATCCTACCCTGCCCCTGAAATAGCCAAAACACTATCCTACCCTGCCCCTGTAATAGCCAAAACACTACCCTACCCTGCCCCTGTAATAGCCAAAACACTGTCCTACCCTGCCCCTGTAATAACCAAAACACTAACCTACCCTGCCCCGGTCATACCCAAAACACTGTCCTACCCTGCCCCTGTAATAACCAAAACACTAACCTACCCTGACCCTGTAATACCCAAAACACTGTCCTACCCTGCCCCTGTAATAGTCAAAACACTATCCTACCTTGCTTCTGTAATAACCAAAACCCTATCCTACCCTGCCTCTGTAATAACCAAAACACTACCCTACCCTGCCTCTGTAATAGCCAAAACACTATCCTACCCTGCCTCTGTAATAGCCAAAACACTATCCCACCCTGCCCCTGTAATAGCCAAAACACTATTCTACCCTGCCCCTGTAATAACCAAAACACTATCCTACCCTGCCCCTGTAATAGCCAAAACACTATTCTACCCTGCCCCTGTAATAGCCAAAACACTATCCTACCCTGCCTCTGTAATAGCCAAAACATTGCCCTCCCCTGCCTCTGTAATAGCCAAAACACTATCCTACCCTGCCTCTGTAATAGCCAAAACACTATCCTACCCTGCCCCTGTAATAACCAAGGTGTACCTACGAAAGAGACTCGAGGAGTTCGAGTGCAAGCAAGCATCCAGCAGAGGGCAGCAGAGCGGAGCTACTGATTGGCTGTTCTGTGGAGATTTGCATACGTGCAGTGCGGTCAGCCTAATTTGAAGGTGTACCTGCAAAAGAGACCCGAGGAGTTTGAGTGCAAGCAAACATCCAGCAGACGGAAGCAGAGCGGAGCTACTGATTGGCTGTTCTGGGGAGATTTGCATACGTGCAGTGCGGTCAGCCTAATTTGAAGGTGTACCTGCGAAAGAGACTCGAGGAGTTCGAGTGCAAGCAAGCATCCAGCAGAGGGCAGCAGAGCGGAGCTACTGATTGGCTGTTCTGGGGAGATTTGCATACGTGCAGTGCGGTCAGCCTAATTTGAAGGTGTACCTGCTGCGCTCTGCTGCCCTCTGCTGGATGCTTGCTTTCACTCGAACTCCTCGGGTCTCTTCCGCACATCTTTGGACTGTGGGAGGAAACCGGAGCACCCGGAGGAAACCCACGCACACACGGGGAGGACGTGCAGACTGCACACAGACAGTGACCCAGCCGGGAATCGAACCTGAGACCCTGGAGCTGTGAAGCATTTATGCTAACCACTATGCTAACCACCATGCTACCGTGCTGCCCTGCAGTGCGGTCAGCCTAATTTGAAGGTGTACCTGCGAAAGAGACTCGAGGAGTTCGAGTGCAAGCAAGCATCCAGCAGTGGGCAGTAGAGCGGAGCTACTGATTGGCTGTTCTGGGGAGATTTGCATACGTGTAGTGCAGTCAGCCTAATTTGTAGGTGTACCTGCGAAAGAAACTCGAGGAGTTCGAGTGCAAGCAAGCATCCAGCAGAGGGCAGCAGAGTGGAGCTACTGATTGGCTGTTCTGGGTAGATTTGCATACGTGCAGTGCAGTCAGCCTAATTTGAAGGTGTACCTGCGAAAGAGACCCGAGGAGTTCGAGTGCAAGCAAACATCCAGCAGAGAGCAGCAGAGCGGAGCTATTGATTGGCTGTTCTGGGGAGATTTGCATACGTGCAGTGCGGTCAGCCTAATTTGAAGGTGTACCTGCGAAAGAGACCCGAGGAGTTTGAGTGCAAGCAAGCATCCAGCAGAGGGCAGCAGAGCGGAGCTACTGATTGGCTCTTCTGGGGAGATTTGCATACGTGTAATGCGGTCAGCCTAATTTGAAGGTGTACCTGCGAAAGAGACTCGAGGAGTTTGAGTGCAAGAAAGCATCCAGCAGAGGGTAGCAGAGCAGAGCTTCTGATTGGCTGTTCTGGAGAGATTTGCATACGTGCAGTGCGGTCAGCCTAATTTGAAGGTGGTTTGTGAAGGGGCTGTTATCAATTAGTAGCCAAGCTCATGGCACCATGGCTAGCTCTGCTGCACAGAAGGGCAGGAAAAAGACTGGCAGAGCTATAGTGACAGGGGATTCAATTGTAAGGGGAGTAGATAGGCATTTCTGTGATCGAAAACGAGAAACCCGAATGGTATGTTGCCTTCCGGGTGCTTGGGTCAGGGATGTATCTGATCGGCTGAAGGACATACTGAAGGGGGAGGGTGAACAGCCAGTTGTCATGGTGCATACCGGCACCAACGATATAGGGGGAAAAAAAGGGATGAGGTCCTACAATCAGAATTTAGGGAGTTAGGAGACAAGTTAAAAAGTAGGACCTCAAAGGTAGTAATCTCAGGATTGCTACCAGTGCCACGGGACAGTCAGAATAGAAATTCAAGAATAGTCAGAATGAATACATGGCTTGAGAGATGGTGCAGGAGGGAGAGGTTCAGATTTTTGGGACATTGGAACCGGTTCCGGGGGCGGTGGGACCATTACAAACCGGATGGTCTACACCTGGGCAGGACTGGAACCAATGTCCTAGGGGATGCTTTTGCTAACACTGTTGGGGAGGTTTTAAACTAATGTGGCAGGGGGATGGGAACCAGATTAGGAAGTTAGAGGTCAGTAAAGAAGCAGCAACTAAAGCCATCAAGGTACGAGACAATAAACTCAATGTGACTAAGGGGAAGAGTAGACAGGGAAGAGATGATGAACGCAAAGGTGGTCTGAGGTGCATTTGTTTTAATGCGAGAAGTGTAGCAGGTAAGGCAGATGAACTTAGGGCTTGGGAATATGATGCTATTGGTATTACGAGACTTGGTTGAGGGAAGGGCAGGACTGGCAACTGACTATCCCAGGGTATAGATGCTTCAGGAGGGATAGAGAAGGAGGTAGAAGGGGTGGAGGAGTTGCATTACTCATCAGAGATGATATCACAGCTGTGATTAAGGAGGGCACGATGGAGGATTCGAGCACTGAGGCAATATGGGTGGAGCTGAGAAATAGAAAGGGTGCAGTAACATTGTTGGGACTTTACTACAGACCTCCCAAAAGCGAGCATGAAGTAGAGGTACAAATATGCAGACAGATTATAGAAAAATGTAGGAGCAATAGAGTGGTTGTGATGGGAGATTTTAACTTCTCCAACATTGAATGGGATTCGTGTAGTGTTGGAGGAGTAGATGGAGCAGAGTTTGTAAGGAGCATCCAGGTGGGTTTTTTAGAGCAGTATGTAAATAGTCCAACTCGGGAAGGGGCCATACTGGACCTGGTATTGGGGAATGATCCCGGCCAGGTGGTTGATGTTTCAGTCGGTGATTACTTTGGGAATAGCGATCACAATTCCGTAAGTTTTAGAATACTCATGGACAAGGACAAGAGGGGTCCGAAAGGAAGAGTACTAAATTGGGGAAAGGCAGAGTATCACAAAATTCGGCAGGAGCTAGGGAATGTGGATTGGGAGCAGCTGTTTAAGGGTAAATCCACATTTGAAATGTGGAAGTCTTTTAAGGAAAGGTTGATTAGAGTGCAGGACAGACATGTTCCTGTGAAAATGAAAGATAGAAATGGCAAGATTAGGGAACCATGGATGACGGGTGAAATTGTGAGACTAGCTAAGATGAAAAAGGAAGCATACATAGGATCGAGGCAACTCAAAACTGATGAAGCTTTGGAGGAATATCGGGAAAGTAGGACGAATCTCAAACGCGCAATTAAGAGGGCTAAAAGGGGTCATGAAATATCTTTGGCTAACAGGGTTAAGGAAAATCCCAAAGCATTTTATTCGTATGCAAGGAGCAAGAGGGTAACTAGAGGAAGGATTGGTCCACTTAAAGACAAAAGAGGGAATTTATGCGTGGACTCAGAGGAAATGGGTGAGATTCTTAATGAGTACTTTGCATCGGTACTCACAAAGGAGAGGGACAAGACGGATGTTGAGGATAGGGATGGATGTTTAAATACTCTCGGTCAAGTTGTCATATGGAAGGGGGAAGTTTTGGGTATTCTAAAAGACATTAAGGTGGACAAGTCCCCAGGACCGGATGGGATCTATCCCAGGTTACTGAGGAAAGCGAGGGTCGAAATAGCTGGGGCCTTAACAGATATCTTTGCAGCATCCTTGAGCACGGGTGAGGTCCCGGAGGACTGGAGAATTGCTAATGTTGTCCCTTTGTTTAACAAGGTAGCAGGGATAATCCAGGGAATTATAGACCTGTGAGCTTGACATCAGTGGTAGGCAAACTGTTGGAGAAGATACTGAGGGATAGGATCTATTCACATCTGGAAGAAAATAGACTTATCAGTGATAGGCAGCATGGTTTTGTGCAGGGAAGGTCATGTCTTACAAACCTAATAGAATTCTTTGAGGAAGTGACAAAGTTAATTGATGAGGGAAGGGCTGTAGACGTCGTATACATGGACTTTAGTAAGGCGTTTGAAGGGTGACTAGTGGTGTTCCACAGGGATCCGTGCTCGGACCACTGTTGTTTGTGATCTACATAAATGACCTGGAAGAAGGTATAGGTGGTCTGATTAGCAAGTTTGCAGATGATACTAAGATTGGTGGAGTTGCAGATAGCGAGGAGGACTGTCAGAGAATACAACAAAATATAGATAGATTGGAGAGTTGGGCAGAGAAATGGCAGATGGAGTTCAATCCAGGCAAATGCGAGGTGATGCATTTTGGAAGATCAAATTCAAGAGCGGACTATATGGTCAATGAAAGGGTCTTGGGGAAAATTGATGTGCAGAGAGATCTGGGAGTTCAGGTCCATTGTACCCTGAAGGTGGCAACGCAGGTTGATAGAGTGGTCAAGAAGGCATACAGCATGCTTGCCTTCATCGGACGGGGTATTGAGTACAAGAGTTGGCAGGTCATGTTACAGTTGTATAGGACTTTGGTTCGGCCACATTTGGAATACTGTGTGCAGTTCTGGTCGCCACATTACCAGAAGGATGTGGATGCCTTGGAGAGGGTGCAGAGGAGGTTCACCAGGATGTTGCCTGGTATGGAGGGTGCTAGCTATGAAGAAAGGTTGAGTAGATTAGGTTTGTTTTCGTTGGAAAGACGGAGGTTGAGGGGGGACCTGATTGAGGTCCACAAAATTATGAGAGGTATGGACAGGGTGGATAGCAACAAGCTTTTCCCAAGAGTGCGGGTGTCAGTTACAAGGGGTCACGATTTCAAGGTGAGAGGGGGAAAGTTTAAGTGAGATGTGCGTGGAAAGTTTTTTACGCAGAGGGTGGTGGGTGCCTGGAACGCTTTATCAGCGGAGGTGGTAGAGGCAGGCACGATAGCATCATTTAAGAAGCATCTAGACAGGTATATGAATGGGCGGGAACTGAGGGAAGTAGACCTTGGAAAATAGGAGACAGGTTTAGATAAAGGATCTGGATCGGCGCAGGCTGGGATGGCCGAAGGGCCTGTTCCTGTGCTGTAATTTTCTTTGTTCATTGTTCTATCCTACCCTGCCCCTGTAATAACCAAAACACTATCCTACCCTTCCTCTGTAATAGGCAGAACACTATCCTACCCTGCCTCTGTAATAACCAAAACACTATCCTACCCTGCCCCTGTAATAGCCAAAACACTGTCCTACCCTGCCCCTGTAATAGCCAAAACACTATCCTACCCTGCCTCTGTAATAGCCAAAACACTATCCTACCCTGCCTCTGTAATAGCCAAAACACTATCCTACCCTGCCCCTGTCATAGCCAAAACAATGTCCTACCCTGCCCCTGTAATAGCCAAAACACTATCCTACCCTGCCTCTGTAATAGCCAAAACACTATCCTACCCTGCCCCTGTAATAACCAAAACACTATCCTACCCTGCCCCTGTAATAGCCAAAACAATGTCCTACCCTGCCCCTGTAATAGCCAAAACAATGTCCTACCCTGCCCCTGTAATAGCCAAAACACTATCCTACCCTGCCCCTGTAATATCCAAAACAATGTCCTACCCTGCCCCTGTAATAGCCAAAACAATGTCCTACCCTGCCTCCGTAACAACCAAAACACTATCCTACCCTGCCCCTGTGATAACCAAAACACTATCCTACCCTGCCCCTGTAATAACCAAAACACTATCCTACCCTGCCTCTGTAATAGCCAAAACACTATTCTACCCTGCCCCTGTAATAGCCAAAACACTATCCTATCCTGCCCCTATAATAACCAAAACACTATCCTACCCTGCCCCTGTAATAACCAAAACACTATCCTCCCTGCCTCTGTAATAGCCAAAACACTATCCTACCCTGCCCCTGTAATAACCAAAACACTATCCTACCCTGCCCTTGTAATAACCAAAACACTATCCTACCCTGCCCCTGTAATAACCAAAACACTATCCTACCCTGCCCCTGTAATAGCCAAAACACTATCCTACCCTGCCCCTGTAATAGCCAAAACACTATCCTACCCTGCCTCTGTAACACTACCCTACCCTGCTTCTTTAATAACCACAACACTATACTAACCTGCCCTTTTAACAACCACAGCATGACCCTACCCTGCCCTTGTAACAATCACAACACCACCCTACCCTGCCTCTGTAATAACCACAACACCACCCTACCCTGCTTCTTCAACCACAGAACTACCCTATCCTGCTCCTATAATAATCCCACGACCCTCCCCTGACTCCAATAACACTACTATAACCTGCCCGTATAATTTCCCCAACACTACCCAAACTTCCCCTGGAACAACCACAATACTATCATACCCTACTCCTGTAATAACCACAATCCTACCCTTCCCTGCCTCTGTAATAACCACCTCATTATCCTACCCTCCTCCTGTAATTACTGCAACATTACTCTACCGTGCCCCGGTAAGCACAACGCTACCCTATCCTACTTCGGCAATATCCACAATACTACCCAGCCCTTGCCATCTAACCACAATACTACCCTACCCGGCCCCTGTAATAACCACAACACTACCATATTATGCCCCTATAATAACCACAACATTACCCTACCCTGCCCCTCTATCCACAACATTACCCGACCTTGCACCTGTAACCACAACATTACCCTAGCTTGCCCCTGTAACCACATTACCCTACCCTGCCCCTGTAACCACATTACCCTACCCTGCCCCTGTAACCACATTACCCTACCCTGCCCCTGTAACCACATTACCCTACCCTGCCCCTGTAACCACATTACCCTACCCTGCCCCTGTAACCACATTACCCTACCCTGCCACTGTAACCACATTACCCTACCCTACCCCTGTAACCACATTACCCTACCCTGCCCCTGTAACCACATTACCCTACCCTGCCCCTGTAACCACATTACCCTACCCTGCCCCTGTAACCACATTACCCTACCCTGCCCCTGTAACCACATTACCCTACCCTGCCACTGTAACCACATTACCCTACCCTACCCCTGTAACCACATTACCCTACCCTGCCCCTGTAACCACATTACCCTACCCTGCCCCTGTAACCACATTACCCTACCCTGCCCCTGTAACCACATTACCCTACCCTACCCCTGTAACCACATTACCCTACCCTGCCCCTGTAACCACATTACCCTACCCTGCCCCTGTAACCACATTACCCTACCCTGCCCCTGTAACCACATTACCCTACCCTGCCCCTGTAACCACATTACCCTACCCTGCCACTGTAACCACATTACCCTACCCTACCCCTGTAACCACATTACCCTACCCTGTCCCTGTAACCACATTACCCTACCCTGCCCCTGTAACCACATTACCCTACCCTGCCCCTGTAACCACATTACCCTACCCTGCCCCTGTAACCACAATACTAGCCAATCTGCCTCTGTAATAACCACAACACGCCTCTACTCTGCCCCTATAATAAGCGCAATACTATCCTACCTTGCCTCTGTAATAACCATGACACTACCTTACCCTGCCTCTGTAACCACAACACTAGCCAATCTGCCTCTGTAATAACCACAACTCTTCTCTACTCTGCCCCTATAATAACCACAACACTATCCTACGCTGCACTGCAATAACCACGGCACTATACTACCCTGCTCCTGTGATAACCACAATAATACCCTACCCTGCCCTGATAATAACCACCACACTATCCTACCCTGCTCCTCTAATAACCACAATAATACCCTACCCTGCCCCTGTAAGAACCACAACACTATCATAGAACATAGAACATACAGTACAGAAGGAGGCCATTCGGCCCATCGAGTCTTCACCAACCCATTTAACCCAATAACCGCTCCTACCCTTCCTGGCCACTAAGGGCAATTTATCATGGCCAATCCACCTAACCTGCACATTTTTGTACTGTGGGAGGAAACTGGAGCACCCGGAGGAAACCCACGGGGAGAACGTGCAGATTCCGCACAGACAGTGACCCAGCGGGGAATCGAACCTGGGACCCTGGCGCTGTGAAGCCCCAGTACTATCTACTTGTGCTGCCCGTAAAACATAATACCCTACCCTGCTCTGATAATACCCACCACACTATCCTACTCTGCTCCTCTAATAACCACAATAATACTCTACCCTGCCCCAATAATAACCCCAACACTATCCTACCCTGCCTCTGTAATAACCACAATACTATCCTACCCTGCTCCTTCAACCACAAAACTGTATAGTTCCCAGAACATTCCCCGACCTTCCCCTGTAACAACCACAATACTATCCTACCCTACTCCTGTAATAACTGCAACATTACACTACCATGCCCTTGTAACCACACACTACCCTACCCTGCATCAGCAATAACCACAATATTATCCTACCCTGCTTCTGTAATAACCACAACACTACCCTACCCTGCTCTTTCAACCACAAATTTACCCTGTCCTGTTCTGTGATAATCATACTACCATACCCTGCCTCTGTAATAACCATAACAATACCCTAACCTGACCGTAGAATTATCACAATACTACCCTTTCCTGCTCCTGTAATAACCACCTCATTATCCTACCCTGCTCCTGTAATAACTGCAACATGACTCTACCATGCCCCTGTAACCACAACACTACCCTGTCCTGCCTCGGCAATAACCACAATACTACCCAGCCCTTACCCTGTAACCACAACACTACCCTTCCCTGCCCCTGTAACCACAGAATCCTACCCTGCCCCTGTAACCACAACACTAGCCAATCTGCCTCTGTAATCACCAGAACACTTCTCTAATGATAACAATACTACCCTACCCTGCCTCTGTAATAACCACAACACTACCCTACCCGTATAATAACCACATTACCCTACCCTGCCCCTGCAATAACCACAACACTAGTCTGCCCATATAATAATCACTACACTCTCCTGCCCTGCCTTTATAAAGCCACAACATTACGATGCCCTGCCTCCCTAATAACCACAAGGCTACCCTGCATCTATAATAACCACAACACTTGGGGGATACAGAGCCTGCCAGTGTAGAAGGTTTTAGGTTAGACAGGCAGAATGGTAAAGACAGAGTTGGAGGGGTGAGGTTCCTGTGCTATTCTTTTCTGTGTTCTTTTTTCTTTGTACGGCCATACTTTTTACACACTCTTCAATTCACATAAATTAGAACGGAAATTCCGGAATTTCTGTATCTAGACATTGAAATAAGTTTCTATATTGAATGTACTGCAAGGATGGTGCCATATCAGAAGGAACAGACACGAGGGAAAGAAAGTCTGTAATGGCGATGATTATTTACATTTAGTGAGCCTTAGGTGTGAGCCTTGATTTTGCAGTACTGATTCAGTATTTGAAATCAAAATAATTCTACACTGAAACATTTGCAGTTATTTAAAATATGCAATGGATTTTCTTGTTTTGTATTTTGTATGGTATGCCTCTCCACACCTTTCGCTGCCTCCCCCCCCCTCCCCCACCACCACTCCCCCACCCACCCCAAGTTCCAGCCAAATCTCCCATCAGTTCTGTAATGTTTCCTATCTCAAAACTCCTGCTTTCTGATAAATATAAATTGCAAGTTAAGTTTTAACTTAAAATCCTCTTTGATCCTTCAGCCTTGTTATCACATGAATTATTTCTAAACTGGACATCAGCAATTATTTCCTCACCATTTCCTCCATTCTAATTGGAGGAAATGATTTGCTATTCTTTTGGCCATCTGATCTGATAAGGGAAATTACTTCCCGTTACCCCTGCAATGCTCCCACCATCTATTCTAATTCACTGCCTGTGATTTTGTCCAATCTGCAATGAAAGCCGACAATTCCCACACCATAAGAGATTCACTAGGTTAATCCCAGAGCTGAAGGGGCTGGATTATGAGGAGAGGTTGAGTAGACTGGGACTGTACTCGTTGGAATTTAGAAGGATGAGGGGGGATCTTATAGAAACATTTAAAATTATGAAGGGAATAGATAGGATAGATGCGGGCAGGTTGTTTCCACTGGCGGGTGACAGCAGAACTAGGGGACATAGCCTCAAAATAAGGGGAAGTAGATTTAGGACTGAGTTTAGGAGGAACTTCTTCACCCAAAGGGTTGTGAATCTATGGAATTCCTTGCCCAGTGAAGCAGTTGAGGCTCCTTCATTACATGTTTTTAAGGTAAAGATAGATAGTTTTTTGAAGAATAAAGGGATTAAGGGTTATGGTGTTCGGGCCGGAAAGTGGAGCTGAGTCCACAAAAGATCAGCCATGATCTAATTGAATGGCGGAGCAGGCTCGAGGGGCCAGATGGCCTACTCCTGCTCCTAGTTCTTATGTTCTTATGTTCTTATAATCTTGGAGTGAAAAGCCAACCCCAAGGTGAAAATAGAGGGGATTGCCCACAGCATGGGGCAGAATGAGCCCAAAGTGGTGTGCTGCCTCCCAGAATGTGTAAAACCGAGCACTTTCTGGATTTCACGCTATACTCTCTTACTTCATGTAACCTTCGGGAAGATAGACACAGAACCCATTTCTGATCAGAGCTCAGACTTGTTCATTGGTAAATAAAAAATCCTGGGCGGGGTTCTCTGCTCCTGAGGCTAAGCGTTTTACGACGGCGTCAACAGCCCCCAGGATCAGCGATCCTGCGCCTCACAGGGGGGACCAGCACAGCACCGGAGTGGCTCACACAGCTGCAGCTGCCAATACCGGCGTCAAAAGGGCGCCGTGGGTCCATGCATGAGCGCTGCGGCCAGCACGAACTCGCGCATGCGCGTTACGATTGGCGCGAACTCGTGCATGCGCGCTACTTGCCTTCTCCATGCCGGCCCCAACGCAACACGCAGAGAGCTACAGTGGCCCAGCGCGGAGTAAAATAGGCCCCCACCAGGAGACGCTGGCCCCCGGATCGGTAGGCCCCGATCACGGGCCAGGCCACGGTGGAGGCCCCGCCCCCAGGGTCAAATCCCCCCCCCCCCACCAGTGTCAGATCTCTCCCCTCCCCCCCCCACCAGGCCACCCCCTGCAGGATGAACAGCGAGGTCCCGACGGGTAGGACCACACGTGGACGGCGCCGGCAGCCACACGGCCCAACGCGTGCGGAGAATCGCCGGGGTGGGCCGTGTCGAGCGGCCCCCAACCGGCGCCGTGCCGGCGTCAATTCTCCAGTGCCCCCCCCACACACACAGCTATTCTCCGACCCCTGTTTTCCAATTGGACTGAGATGGACTCTCTGTCAATAAGCTTTCTTCTCTGTAACTTGTGATTCAAATACATCTGAACGTTACATCAAGAGAGCAGATTGTCATCAAAACATAATGTGTGACATAGGCACTTCAACCCTCAACATTCTGATTTAAAGGTGAGTGTGCCAGACACTTAGAAACCCATCCATAGCCCCCACCCCATCCCGTTTCACTGTAACACAGTGACAGGTTGTTTCTTAGCTCACAGAAAGTGCCATGAGCAACATAATGGCCCATTCTGCTCTATTTCTTTAATTAACAATACATTCAACAATTCGTCATCCACATCCCTGGTTTCTTTCTTTATTTTATTTTATATATTTATTTGAAACTTTACAGGTGAGAGCATTACGCTTTACATCAATCCTACACACGTACACACATACATTCTCCGATTTGCTTTTCCCTTTCACCAATTCCTATCATCCCTGAGCTAAGTCTCTCCAAATTCCCTTCTGATTTTGCACTTTCAGACTGTTTTTATTCATTAGAGCCATTGAATACAGCCCAATGCTGACACAGGGAGCAGAAAACGTGGTGGGCAGTGTCAGTTAATTGTGCAGTAGTCAACATTTTGAAGTTCAAGACTGAAGGGTTCCTGGGAGATGGAATATGTGTACATCATGAATACTCATTTATCTTAAACCTCTCTAAAATTACGTCTGAAGTCATAGAATTTTCATAGAAGTTACAGTGCAGAAGGAGGCCATTCGGCCCATCGAGTCTGCACGGCTCTTGGAAAGAGCACCCTACCCGGGGCAACACCTCCACCCTATCCCCATAACCCAGTAACCCCACCCAACACTAAGGGCAATTTTGGACACTAAGGGCAATTTATCATGGCCAAATCACCTAACCTGCACATCTTTGGACTGTAGGAGGAAAATGGAGCACCCGGAGGAAACCCACGCATACACGGGGAGGATGCGCAGACTCCGCACAGACAGTGACCCAAGCCGGAATCGAACCTGGGACCCTGGAGCTGTGAAGCAATTGTGCTATTCACAATGCTACCGTGCTGCCCCTGTCGAAGATGAAGTCAGAGGCACACGGGAACCTCCTGGCACACAGTTCCTGTTTGTTTGAAGGTGACATGCAGGCAGCTCTTAATTTTGTGCAGTTTGCCTGAGGTTAGCAGTTGGCATTGTTTAATGCTGTGGCACAAGGAGATGAGCAGAAGAATGGCGAATTGTATAGAGGCTGGACAATGGCAAGAGTGAGTAAGGGGACTTCCGGTGGTGGCCATGAGTTCAGCAGTCGTACAAGAACAGCTTTGTACCCCCAACAATTAGGCACCAAAAGTATCTATAATACCCCAGTTTAACCCCCCATCGACCGCACTTGCCAAGCTGGATGGGAAAGAACTAACTGCCCAGCCAAAAAGCCAGTAGAGTCGACGGGAGGGAAACTTTAGGTTTGGAGCAGGAAACCGCACGTGGAGGCACAGCACCAGCGAGGGACAAACCCGCTGGGCTTCCACTGCAGACCCAGGCACTGATGGACAAATTATCAAGCTTCATCACCTCTTGAGCTCCAGAGAGATAGCAAGGAGATGAGGAAAGACCTCTTGGTAGCCGTTGAGCAGTGGAAACTGCGATGGACCCTATAAAAGGAGGCAATGGACGATATGGGGCGGAGGCTATAGGCCCAGGAGACGAGAACCAGGGTCGTCGAAAATTCCGCTACGGACCAAGGGGGCAGGATTGTGACACTCGGGGCCAAGGTAGCAAATTTGGTCAGAACCCAGAGGGGCTGAAGGACAAAATAGATGACCAAGAGAACCGATCACGTCGGCAGAAACTGAGAATCGTGGGGCTGCCTGAGGGAACGGAGGGGAGAAACCCCACAGAATACATTGCAGAGATACTCAGGAAGCTGGTCGGTGAGGAGGGTTTCGCCAATCCTCTGGTGACTTCCACAGAGACCCAAAGCTGGGGAGCCACAGCGGGCGATAACTGAACAAGTACCAGGACAAAGAGCTGATTCTGAGGTGGGCAAAGAGCGCGAGAGAGTGCTAGTGGTAAGGACCTTCCATCCGCTTGTTATTTATGCGGACCTGGCCAAGCACCAGACAGAATTCAACAGTGCCAAATCCATGCTCTATAAAAGTGGGATGCGGTTATATATCAGGGTAAAGAACATTTCTTTAACACCCCTGAGGATGTCAACACATTTGTCCAGAAAAATGGGTTCGGCAAACACGTAGGGAGCAGAGGCCAGAATGCGGGCTACAAGAGCTCAAGGTAGTAGGAAAAATCACAAACAGAGGCACAGAGAGAGCAGGGGGGTTGGGGGGGAGGGAGGAGATGGGTAATCTGGGGTTAAATAGGAGGAGGGAGCCACCACACCAGTGAGCAGGCTGGTGTGTGGGAGTACAGAGAAGGGCGAGGCTGCGGAGTGCCTCCCGGGAGGGAGGCTACGCCTGGCAGAGGGGGAAGAGGAAAACAGATCTTCAGTGGAAACAAAGAGCAAAGAGGGGTGGGGGCAGGGGAGGCGGAGAAAGGAGCCAAGGGGGGAGGGGAGGACTAGGTTCTAGGACTAGGAGCACAAGGGTAGGAGGATACAGGGGAAGAACAAGGAGTGGCGGGGAGGGTAGAGCACTGGTTGCAACAGGTCGCACGTGGTGATGGCGAAAATGTAGGCGGCCATCTGAAATGGCCCCTGAACCAGGGCAGGCCCGAACGAATGGGCCAGGCCCACAGGGTGAGTATGGTTGACCCCACAGGAGGGAGGCAGCGGTGGGGCAGCCTCTTCATTATCCGGATAGTAACATGGAATATAAGGGTCCTCAGCGGACCATGAAGAGACCCAGAATTCTCGCCCACCTCAAGAGTCTGTGGGTGGACATAGCCTTCCTACAGGAGATGCACTTGAGGGCGGCCGACAGCGACTATGGAAGGGCTGGGTGGGACAAATGTTTGATTCATGGTTTGAAACCAGGAGGGGGGTGGTGGTTATACTAATTAACCAGGGAAGGGGCTCCAGTAGTCTTGGTAAATATATATTCACAGTAAATTCATTGAAGTTTTGATGTAAGCCTACTTGTGACACTAATAAAGATTATTATTATATGGAATGATGCAGAATCTGTCAGGATGGCCAAAATCCCTGACCTAGACACCCACGGACTTAGAATGGGCAGGGGCACTTTAACTGTGTACTGGACTCGACAATGGACAGTTCTAACCTCAGGACAGGAATGGCACGAAAATTGAACACCTTTATGGAGCAAATGGGGGGGGGGGGTGGTGGTGGTAGACCCATGGAGATTCAACCACCCAAGAGAGAAGGAGTTCTCCTTTTTCTCCCAAGTGCACAAGGCCTACATGCACATAAGAGTTATTTGTCGTAGGGAAAAGGGTGCTTCCAGGATAATAAAGGAGGAATTCTCCACAATTGTAATCTCCGACCACACACATTACATGGACGTGAGGTTGGAGTGGGGCCAGGCCCAATGCACCCCCATGGAGGTTGGATACACCTCTCCTCACCAATAAGGAACTCTGCACAAAGATATACCAAGCCATTGACAGTCATTCAGATTTGTAGGACATTGGAACCGGTTCTGGGGGCGGTGGGACCATTACAAACCGGATGGTCTACACCTGGGCAGGACTGGAACCAATGTCCTAGGGGGTGCTTTTGCTAACACTGTTGGGGAGGTTTTAAACTAATGTGGCAGGGGGATGGGAACCAGATTAGGAAGTTAGAGGTCAGTAAAGAAGCAGCAACTAAAGCCAGTAAGGTACGAGACAATAAACTCAATGTGACTAAGGGGAAGAGTAGACAGGGAAGAGATGATGAACGCAAAGGTGGTCTGAGGTGCATTTGTTTTAATGCGAGAAGTGTAGCAGGTAAGGCAGATGAACTTAGGGCTTGGGAATATGATGCTATTGGTATTACGAGACTTGGTTGAGGGAAGAGCAGGACTGGCAACTGAATATCCCAGGGTATAGATGCTTCAGGAGGGATAGAGAAGGAGGTAGAAGGGGTGGAGGAGTTGCATTACTCGTCAGAGATGATATCACAGCTGTGATTAAGGAGGGCACGATGGAGGATTCGAGCACTGAGGCAATATGGGTGGAGCTGAGAAATAGGAAGGGTGCAGTAACATTGTTGGGACTTTACTACAGGCCTCCCAAAAGCGAGCATGAAGTAGAGGTACAAATATGCAGACAGATTATAGAAAAATGTAGGAGCAATAGGGTGGTTGTGATGGGAGATTTTAACTTCTCCAACATTGAATGGGATTTGTGTAGTGTTGGAGGAGTAGATGGAGCAGAGTTTGTAAGGAGCATCCAGGAGAGTTTTTTTAGAGCAGTATGTAAATAGTCCAACTCGGGAAGGGGCCATACTGGACTTGGTATTGGGGAATGATCCCGGCCAGGTGGTTGATGTTTCAGTCGGTGATTACTTCGGGAATAGTGATCACAATTCCGTAAGTTTTAGAATACTCATGGACAAGGACAAGAGGGGTCCGAAAGAAAGAGTACTAAATTGGGGAAAGGCAGAGTATCACAACATTCGGCAGGAGCTAGGGAATGTGGATTGGGAGCAGCTGTTTAAGGGTAAATCCACATTTGAAATGTGGAAGTCTTTTAAGGAAAGGTTGATTAGAGTGCAGGACAGACATGTTCCTGTGAAAATGAAAGATAGAAATGGAAAGATTGGGGAACCATGGATGACAGGTGAAATTGTGAGACTAGCTAAGATGAAAAAGGAAGCATACATAGGATCGAGGCAACTCAAAACTGATGAAGCTTTGGAGGAATATCGGGAAAGTAGGACGAATCTCAAACACGCAATAAAGAGGGCTAAAAGGGGTCATGAAATATCTTTGGCTAACAGGGTTAAGGAAAATCCCAAAGCATTTTATTCGTATGCAAGGAGCAAGAGGGTAACGAGAGAAAGGATTGGCCCACTTAAAGACAAAAGAGGGAATTTATGCGTGGACTCAGAGGAAATGGGTGAGATTCTTAATGAGTACTTTGCATCGGTATTCACAAAGGAGAGGGACAAGACGGATGTTGAGGCTAGGGTTGGATGTTTAAATACTCTCGGTCAAGTTGTCATACGGAAGGGGGAAGTTTTGGGTATTCTAAAAGACATTAAGGTGGACAAGTCCCCAGGAGCGGATGGGATCTATCCCAGGTTACTGAGGGAAGCTAATGTTGTCCCTTTGTTTAAGAAGGGTAGCAGGGATAATCCAGGGGATTATAGACCTGTGATCTTGATGTCAGTGGTAGGCAAACTGTTGGAGAAGATACTGAGGGACAGGATCTATTCACATCTGGAAGAAAATAGACTTATCAGTGATAGGCAGCATGGTTTTGTGCAGGGAAGGTCATGTCTTACAAACCTAATAGAATTCTTTGAGGAAGTGACAAAGTTAATTGATGAGGGAAGGGCTGTAGATGTCGTATACATGGACTTTAGTAAGGCGTTTGATAAGGTTTCCCATGGCAGGTTGATGGAAAAAGTGAAGTCGTATGGGGTTCAGGGTGCACTAGCTACATGGATAAAGAACTGGCTGGGCAACAGGATACAGAGAGTAGTGGTGGAAGGGAGTGTCTCAAAATGGAGAAGGGTGACTAGTGGTGTTCCACAGGGATCCGTGCTCGGACCACTGTTGTTTGTAATCTACATAAATGACCTGGAAGAAGGTATAGGTGGTCTGATTAGCAAGTTTGCAGATGATACTAAGATTGGTGGAGTTGCAGATAGCGAGGAGGACTGTCAGAGAATACAACAAAATATAGATAGATTGGAGAGTTGGGCAGAGAAATGGCAGATGGAGTTCAATCCAGGCAAATGCGAGGTGATGCATTTTGGAAGATCAAATTCAAGAGCGGACGATATGGTCAATGGAAGGGTCTTGGGGAAAATTGATGTGCAGAGAGATCTGGGAGTTCAGGTCCATTGTTCCCTGAAGGTGGCAACGCAGGTTGATAGAGTGGTCAAGAAGGCATACAGCATGCTTGCCTTCATCGGACGGGGTATTGAGTACAAGAGTTGGCAGGTCATGTTACAGTTGTATAGGACTTTGGTTCGGCCACATTTGGAATACTGTGTGCAGTTCTGGTCGCCACATTACCAGAAGGATGTGGATGCTTTGGAGAGGGTGCAGAGGAGGTTCACCAGGATGTTGCCTGGTATGGAGGGTGCTAGCTATGAAGAAAGGTTGAGTAGATTAGGATTGTTTTCGTTGGAAAGACGGAGGTTGAGGGGGGACCTGATTGAGGTCTACAAAATTATGAGAGGTATGGACAGGGTGGATAGCAACAAGCTTTTCCCAAGAGTGCGGATGTCAGTTACAAGGGGTCACGATTTCAAGGTGAGAGGGGGAAAGTGGTGGGTGCCTGGAATGCTTTACCAGCGGAGGTGGTAGAGGCGGGCACGATAGCATCATTTAAGACGCATCTAGACAGGTATATGAATGGGCAGGAACAGAGGGAAGTAGACCTTGGAAAATAGGAGACAGGTTTAGATAAAGGATCTGGATCGGCGCAGGCTGGGAGGGCCGAAGGGCCTGTTCCTGTGCTGCAATTTTCTTTGTTCTTTGTTCTGTTATCTGCAACCAGAATGGGGATGTCTTACCCTCCACGTTCTGGGGGATACTGAAGGTGGTGATTGGAGGCAAAACCATAGCTGTTAAGGCCCTTAGGGACTGGAATGGAAGGGCAGTCAAGCAGCGGCTGATCCAACTCCATACAAAAGTGGACCGGGCGTCTTCCATGGCCCAACCATGGCAAAGAGGAAAAGCTGCAGATGCAATTTGATCTGCTCTGCACGTGGAGGGCCTCCTGTACGAGGACCCCTCTCCGAGTGCTGGCCCCTGCACCACTCCCGCCCCCCCTCCCCCCCACACACTCCAGGAGCCCGGTGGTAGTGGCCACACTAAGGACATGGAGCCAGCCAAGCGCCATTTCAAACTTGGTGAGATATCCACAGAGGCCCCTGTAGCGATCTTCACATGGGTAAGTATATAAGGGGTTAGAACATAAGAACATAAGAACTAGGAGCAGGAGTAGGCCATCTGGCCCCTCGAGCCTGCTCCGCCATTCAATTAGATCATGGCTGATCTTTTGTGGACTCAGCTCCACTTTCCGGCCCGAACACCATAACCCTTAATCCCTTTATTCTTCAAAAAACTATCTATCTTTACCTTAAAAACATGTAATGAAGGAGCCTCAACTGCTTCACTGGGCAAGGAATTCCATAGATTCACAACCCTTTGGGTGAAGAAGTTCCTCCTAAACTCAGTCCTAAATCTACTTCCCCTTATTTTGAGGCTATGCCCCCTAGTTCTGCTGTCACCCGCCAGTGGAAACAACCTGCCCGCATCTATCCTATCTATTCTCTTCATAATTTTAAATGTTTCTATAAGATCCCCCTTCATCCTTCTAAATTCCAACGAGTACAGTCCCAGTCTACTGAACCTCTCCTCATAATCCAACCCCTTCAGCTCTGGGATTAACCTAGTGAATCTCCTCTGCACACCCTCCAGCGCCAGTACGTCCTTTCTCAAGTAAGGAGACCAAAACTGAACACAATACTCCAGGTGTGGCCGCACTAACACCTTATACAATTGCAACATAACCTCCCTAGTCTTAAACTCCATCCCTCTAGCAATGAAGGACAAAATTCCATTTGCCTTCTTAATCACCTGTTGCACTTGTAAACCAACCTTCTGTGACTCATGCACTAGCACACCCAAGTCTCTCTGAACAGCGGCATGCTTTAATATTTTATCGTTTAAATAATAATCCCGTTTGCTGTTATTCCTACCAAAATGGATAACCTCACATTTGTAAATGTGATTGCGCATGTGCTATTGTTTATTTAAAGCCAGGTTAATGGGAAATTGAAAGATCACAAGGGGGCAGCACTGACGCGTATAAAAGCCAGACGCAAGCGGCTCTCTGCCTCTCTTGGTGATTAGACTGTGACGAGAGCAGGAGCATAGATCCAGCTCAGGGCTACTAGTGTGGTCAGACATAGCCACTGTACATAAACATTGTAACCTTTCTACTGGTATTGATCTTGAAGTAAGAACTCACACAGTTGTTAAATTCTGTTACTCAATAAACCTTTCAATACCTCTGGACGACTTCGAGCCTTCTTCATCAAGCTGCAGAAAGCCTGTCGCAACTGGATTGAGTAATGCATGTTACATACAGTAGGACTACCAAACATTTAAGGTAACAAAAGATGGTGCCAGGCTGGCTTTAAATAAACAATAGCACATGCGCAATCGCTTCCTACGCATGACATCATGAACGTCATGACGTGCTACCACTGTCCTTCATAAGGGAAAAGAGCTCCAAACTGAATCATTTCGCCTCCCAGTGTAAGTCAACAGCAAAATATCACTCTCCAACACACAAACATGCAAACTTCAAGGTTCGCACAGTGGATACAATGGAAAACCAAACATCCAAAGAAAATCTTTCTGACCATAAGATTTCCACTCCTGGGAGAACACATACTTTGTCGGAATAATAGATTTGGCAGAGGAACTTCAAGCGGCAACCACGAATCCTCAATACGTTAATGCCATTGACTCCAAAAGTGAATGAAACGCCACGGTGCAAGTTAACAACTTCCCAATTATGTTCAACCTTGACACGGGAGCGTCCGCAAACTTGCTGACAAGCAAAGATCTTGCGTCCATCCCAGGGACACACGAGATGATACCTGCTGCATGCAAGTTGAAAGACGACAATGGCAACGAGATCACCTCAAGAAGATCATGTCACCTACGAGTAGTCAATAAGAGGGTCAAGAAAGGACTATGCTTCGAGATTGTGGACGACTAAAAGACATCGCTGTTAGATGCTCAAGCCTGCAAGGACTTGCGGCTGGTCCACAGAATATTTATGCACACGAATGATTCATCGCGACTAGATGATGACATGCAGCTGCTGCTCAGCGAATATGCTGATGTCTTTTGTGGCATGGGTACGTTACCTTACAAATACAAAATCCTGCTCAAGGAAGATGCAAAACCTGTCACTCATCCATCTAGGAGGGTACCAACTCCCTTGTGGGACAGGCTAAAATCAGAGCTCCTTCGCCTACAATCTCAAGGCATAATATCGAAGGTCACACAGCCAACTGACTGGGTCAGCTCGCTGGTGTGTGTTAAGAAGCCATCAGGTGACCTCAGAATCTGTTTAGATCCCAAAGATCTGAACAAAAACATTCACAGGGAACACTACCCCATCCCCAAGTGAGAGGAGGTAACATGTGAAATGGCAAACGCTTGCATCTTCACCAAACATGATGCTTCCCAAGGCTTCTGGCAGATGCAGCTCGATGATTCCAGCAGACTGTTGTGTATGTGCAACACGCTGTTTGGACGATACTGCGATAATCGCATGCCTTTCGGGATGATCTCCACATCCAAAATCTTTCACAGAGTCATGGAGCAGATGACGGAGGGCACTGAAGGTGTCAGAGTATTTGGGGCAGCAGGGTAGCATGGTGGTTAGCATAAATGCTTCACAGCTCCAGGGTCCCAGGTTCGATTCCCGGCTGGGTCACTGTCTGTGTCGAGTCTGCACGTCCTCCCCCTGTGTGCGTGGGTTTCCTCCGGATGCTCCGGTTTCCTCCCACAGTCCAAAGATGTGCGGGTTAGGCGGATTGGCCATGATAAATTGCCCGTAGTGTACTAATAAATGTAAGGTTAATGGGGGGGGGTTGTTGGGTTACGGGTATAGGGTGGATATGTGGGTTTGAGTAGGGTGATCATGGCTCGGCACAACATTGAGGGCCGAAGGGCCTGTTCTGTGCTGTACTGTTCTATGTTCTATGTTCTATGTCGATGACATCACCATATGGTCAACGACAGAAGAAGACCACATTGCTCGATTAAGACAAGTCTTCAAAATAATTCACCAATTTGGGTTGAAACTCAACCAATCTAAGTGCACCTTTGCACACTCATCTCTGACCTTCCTGGGTGACACTTTCTCAGGGCAAGGGTCGAGGCCGGATAATGAAAAGATCGCGGCAATCCAGAACATTCAGCAGCCAGGAGACATGAAAGCTGTGCTCAGGTTTCTTGGATTCATCAACTTCCCAGGCAAATTTATACTGAATTTAACAACAAGGACGTCAGCATTATGAAAAGGGATAAGGACACAGAATTTGACTGGGCTCCATGCCACCAAGACGAGTGAGTGGATCTAAAGCACTAATTGATAGCAGCTCCAACTCTGACATTCTTCGACCCAACAAAACCCACAAAGATCTCCACCAATGCCAGTCAACATGGAATTGGTGCGGTACTCCCCCAACAGGATGACCAATCGGTCTGGATCCCAATTGCATACGCGTCTAGAGCGATGACCGCCACAGAGTGCAGGCATAGGAGAACAGATAGAGAAGGAGTGCCTGGGGTTGATCACAGGTATAACAAAATTTCACCACTATGTGTACGGCCTTCCCACGTTCCGAGCTGATACTGATCATAGACCGCTGGTCAACATAACTGAAATAAGTGATATGACGCCACGCCTACAACGCATGATGATGAAGTTGAGGAGGTATGACTTCACACTGGTCTGCACTCCTGGGAAGGACCTCATCATAGCCGACACATTGTCCCAGGCCATTGACAGCTCACCTCCTACGTCCATGGACGGTGTAGAAGCTCAAGCACAGTTGTGCAGAGAGACTCTCCCGGCATCTGACGAGAAGCTGCAGCAAATTCTGGCGACAGGAGAAGATGCATCCTTGCTCCAGGTCATGCACAACCTTCAGCATGGCTGGCCAAAAGGACGGTGCCCGCAGTTCCAAAACATCAAAACTGAACTGTCAGTAGTGGACGGATTAATGTTGAGAAATGACAGAATCGTCATTCCACTGACGCTCAGGTCAGACATACTCCGCAGGATTCACAAGGGACATCTCAGAATCAAAAAATGTAAAAGAAGAGCAAGGCAATCCGTGTACTGGCCTGGGATGAATGAGGACATTACAAACATGATACTCACATGTGACACGTGTCAAAAACATCAACCGGCACTGTCATAATATACACACAGGTATATGATGGTGCACAGACAGGCAGTGATTGACACACAGGATGACCAGTGAACACACAGAACACAGCAGCCAATCACCAGACAGGACACGACCACTATAAAGCCAGAGGGCACTAGTTTTCCCGCTCTCTTGGGATCCAGCCTCTGAGACAGTCAGAGCCCGTGAGCAACAACTAGAACATACACCATGTGGTAGTGAGACAGTCTGGTCAGGTTAGCCTCAGGTCTCCAGTCAAGTCAGCATAGTGTCAACCCACAGTTAAAGTATGTATGATAGTTAAGAGTTCAATAAAATCGAGTTGCATTTCTTCAAGTGTTGGAAGCATGTCTCTCTCACTGCTGCAGTAAACGCAGGCCTCGTGGAGCCAGCTTACTCAACACATCAGGCACAATGCAAGGAGCCACTCCAGCAGCAGGAGATGGTTATGTCACCGTGGAACAAAGTTGGCATAGATTTGTTTCACTCCATGGGTCGAAACTATGTTCTTATCATTGATTCCAATTTTCTGGAAGTAATGAAACTCCCAGATCTCACGTCCACATCACTGGGGGTGATTTTACTAACGCTGTTTGGTAGGGTTTAAACTAATGTGGCAGGGGGATGGGAACCAAATGAGGAGGTTAGTGGACAGTAAGGAGGTAGTAACTAACGCCTGTAAGGAACTAGATCATGAAGTCAGCGTGACTAAGGGGAAGAGTAGGCAGGGAGCAGATGATGAACACAAAGGGACTGGTGGTCTGAGATGCATTTGTTTTAATGCAAGAAGTGTAGTAGGTAAGGCAGATGAACTTTGGGCTTGGAGTAGTAACTGGGAGTATGATGTTATTGCTATTACTGAGACTTGGTTGAGGGAAGGGCATGATTGGCAAATAAATATCCCAGGATATCGTTGCTTCAGGCGGGATAGACAGGGAGGTAAAAGGGGTGGATGAGTTGCATTACTGGTCAGAGAGGATACACAGTTGTGCTGAAAGAGAGCACTATGGAGGACTCGAGCAGTGAGGCGATATGGGCAGAGCTCAGAAATAGGATGGGCGCGGTAACAATGTTGGGGCTGTACTACAGACCTCCCAACAGCGAGCGTGAGATAGAGGTACAAATATGTAAACAGATTATGGAAATATGTAGGAGCAACAGGGTGGTGGTGATAGGAGATTTTAATTTTCCTAACATTGACTGGGATACACTTAGTGTCAGAGGTCTAGATGGAGCAGAATTTGTAAAGAGCATCCAGGAGGGTTTTCTAGAGTAAATAATCCAACTCAGGAAGGGGCCATACTGGACCTGGTGTTGGGGAATGAGCCCGGCCAGGTGGTTGAAGTTTCAGTCGGGGATTACTTTGGGAATAGTGGTCACAATTCCATAAGTTTTAGAATACTCATGGACAAAGCCGAGAATGGTCCTAAAGGAAGAGTGCTAAATTGGGGGAAGGCCAACTATACCAAAATTCGGCAGGAGCTGGGGAATGTGGATTGGGAACAGCTGTTTGAAGGTAAATCCACATTTGATATGTGGGAGGCTTTTAAAGAGAGGTTGATTAGAGTGCAGGACAGACATGTCCCTGTGAAAATGAGAGATAGAAATGGCAAGATTAGGGATCCATGGATGACAGGTGACATTGTGACACTAGCTAATAGGTCTAGGTGACTGAAGACAGACGAAGTTTTGGAATAATATCGGGAATGTAGGACCAACTGAAACGAGGAATCAAGAGGTCTAAAAGGGGTCATGAAATATCTTTAGCAAACAGGGTTAAGGAAAATACCAAAGCCTTTTATTCATATAAAAGGAGCAAGAGGGTAACTAGAGAAAGGGTTGGCCCACTCAAGGACAAAGGAGGAAAGTTATGCATGGAGTCAGAGAAAATGGGTGAGATTCTTAATGAGTACTTTGCATTGGTTTTCACCGAGGAGAGGGACATGACGGATGTTGAGTTTAGGGATAGATGTTTGATTACTCTAGGTGAAGTCGGCATAAGGTGGGAGAATGTGTTGGGTATTCTAAAAGGCATTAAGGTGGACAAATCCCCAGGACCGGATGGGATCTATCCCAGGTTACTGAGGGAAGTGAGAGAGGAAATAGCTGGGGCCTCAACAGATATCTTTGCAGCATCCTTGAACACAGGTGAGGTCCCGGAGGACTGGAGAATTGCTAATGTTGTCCCCTTGTTTAAGAAGAGTAACAGGGAAAATCCAGGGAATTATAGACCGGTGAGCCTGATGTCAGTGGTAGGGAAGCTGCTGGAGAAGATACTGAGGGATAGGATCTATTCCCATTTGGAAGAAAATGGGCTTATCAGCGATAGGCAAGATGGTTTTGTGCAGGGAAGGTCATATCTTACCAACTTAATAGAATTCTTTGAGGAAGTGACAAAGTTGATTGATGAGGGAAGGGCTATAGATGTCATATACATGGACTTCAGTAAGGCATTTGATTAGGTTCGCCATGGTAGGCTGATGGAGAAAATGAAGTCTCGTGGGGTCCAGGGTGGACAAACTAGATGGATAAAGAACTGGCTGGGCAACAGGAGATAGAGAGTAGTAGTGGAAGGGAGTTTCTCAAAATGGAGAACTGTGACCAGTGGTGTTCCACAGGGATCTGTGCTGGGACCACTGTTGTTTGTGATATACATAAATGACCTGGAGGAAGGTATAAGTGGTCTGATGAGCAAGTTTGCAGATGATGCTAAGATTGGGTGGAGTTCCAGATAGCGAAGGGGACTGTCAGATAATACAGCAGAATATAGACAGATTGGAGAGTTGGGTGGAGAAATGGCAGATGGAGTTCAATCCAGGCAAATGCATGGTGATGCATTTTGGAAAATCCAATTCAAGAGAGAACTATACGGTAAATGAAAAAGCCCTGGGGAAAATTGATGTACAGAGAGATCTGGGAGTTCAGGTCCATTGTACCCTGAAGGTGGCTGCGCAGGTCGATAGAGTGGTCAAGAAGGCATCGGACGGGGTATTGAGTACAAGTGTTGGCAGGTCATGTTACAGTTGTATAAGACTTTGGGTCGGCCACATTTGGAATACTGCGTACAGTTCTGGTCACCACATTACCTGAAGGATGTGGATGCTTTGGAGAAGATGCAGAGGAGGTTCATCAGGATGTTGCCTGGTAAGAAGGACGCTAGCTATGAAGAGAGGTTGAGTAGATTAGGATTATTTTCATTAGAAAGACGGAGGTTGAGGGGGGACCTGATTGAGGTCTACAAAATCATGAGAGGTATAGACAGGGTGGATAGCAAGAAACTTTTTCCCCCCCAGAGTGGGGGACTCAATTACTCGGGGTCACAAGTTCAATGTGAGAGGGGAAAAGTTTCAGGGAGATATGCGGGGAAAGTTCTTTACGCAGAGGGTGGTGGGTGCCTGGAACGCATTGCCGGCGGAGGTGGTAGAGGCGGGCACGATAGCGGCATTTACGATGTATCTAGACAGATACATGAATAGGCAGGGAATGGGGGGGATACAGATGCTTAGAAAATAGGCAACAGTTTTAGAAAGAGGATCTGGATCGGCGCAGGATTGGGAGGGCCGAAGGGCCTGTTCCAGTGCTGTAATTTTTCTTAGTTCTTTCTTTCTTTGTTCTTTGACTCACCCTGACAGACCTGAAGAGGCTGTGCAGACTCTCCCGGCACTCTATGCTAGTCCAGGCGACGTTGCGCACGTCACTCACCGCCTCTGACATCAGGCATGGCGAATGGTGGCGCCTGGTGGCCTTCCTGGTGGTCTGGAGCATAGGGTCATTCTTCTCTCCTCCATGGTGTCCAGGAGGGTCTCCAACCCAGTGTCCATGAACCGTGGCGTTCCTCTCCTTGCAGCCATCTTGTTGGCTGGAATGGTGTGTTGTGGAGGATGGAATGTTTAAGTGCGGCTGCGACGTGTGGGCCTCACGTGCACCAATCATGGACCCGGCGAATCCGGCACCGAGTCGCTTGGAACCGGCTGCTTTCCACGTGGTGATGGTTCTAGCCCATTTAGAGTTGTTGAATCGGTGCATCTTTTGCTGTCGTAAAACACCACTGTTCCCACGCTGGCGTCAGCACCTAGTCTGAAAATCAGAAAATCCAGCCCAAAGTGGTGATGCCGTGGCAGGGTTAGTGGACTTTTACAACAGCAAAACTGGTGCCGCACCTGGACCAATTCACAGACCGTTGATTCCAATGAGAAACACTGCCGGCATTCACCGGATTCAGGATAAGGACTCAGGAGGCAATCGAGCTGCAGCCGCATATATACACACACCATCCCAGCCAAGATAGCAGCAAGACAAGCAGCACCAAGGCTTACCAATGTGGAACTGGAGGCCCTGTTGGATGCCATGGAGGGGATGCAGGCATTTCTCTACCCCACGTCGGAAGGAGGCTGCCAGCCGCCGCCGCCATTCAGCGGGCCTGGACGAAAGTGACAGAGATCATCAGCGCCGTGTGCAACACCGCGAGGACCAGCCAGCAGTGCCAAAATAAACTGCACAACCACCTCAGGGTGGCCAGAATGAATAGGCAGCATTGTGCCCCGAGCATCAACCCCCGACCCACACCCTTAACTTCACACACCCCCCCCCCCCCCCTCGCCACCCTCCCCTACCCGGAGGGTGGCCGAACACTCACCCTGCACCACATGCTGGCACCCATAATGCCCACCTTGGCCAGGTGCCCTAGCCACTGAAGCCACCAGCTACCCACCCCCGGGACTGCATGAGTCGGACTGTCGAACACAATGCGTTTTCTGTTACCACCCCGCCTTGCCTCAGGAGAAGGCCACACACAACCACTGAGATAGGAAGAAGACTGGAGAAGGACTGTCGGACCTGTGGCCCCTTTCCGCAGCAGAACAGAGGGTACCGGATTTGGCCAGCGGGCCCAAAGAAAGGGCAGTCGCCGAGGAAGAGGTCGACATTGGACGAGGAAGTGGGACCGCGCTGAGCTGCATTTTCCCATGGCACATGTGTCACCCCCTCACCACCATCCCACCCCTGCTACCAGACCCAGAGCCCTCTCCACCACCCCCATCACCCCTGTCCATACACCCCCTCCCCCCACATACCCCCACCCTCCCTCAGGTCGCGATACAAACATGCATCTTGTCTTGTGTCTTACAGGAGCTGCTGGTGATTAGGTTGGCCCTTCTGATGTCCCCTCACCGACCCGACCACAACCCCACCACGGCACCGACACGGACAGAAGCCATCGACTCATATCCCGTAATACCCCAGAGCTCGAGTCCGATGAAGACACCGACTTTCCATCGCAGCTATCTCCAACACCCTTCACCTTCCCAGAGACACCCAGCTTGGTTGGACACTTTAGTGAAGAGGCTCCTGCACCACAAACAAGCTCCGGTATATCAGATGGTGGTAGGAACCTCCGAGGGGGCGGATGGTCAGAGGGCAGGCCGCCCCAAGGGACTAGCTGCTAGCCAGGCGGGTTTTGGGCTTCTGGAACGGACGGTCACATTGATAGTAGAGATGCAGGCTCAGAGTCAGGGACTACATGAGGGGTTGTCGGCAACCATCCAGCACTTGTAGGTGCAGTGGGAGAAGTCCAATCATGTGCAGGAGGTGGTTCTGACCACGTGTGCCACCCATGTGTGCCAAAACTGCACGGATGGCGTCGGCGGTGGAGACCTTGGCAGAAAAGATTTTGGCCATGAATCAGGATGTTAAAGGCTTGAGGTATTCTGTGCAGGCGGTGGCTGAGGCCCAGGACAGGGCTGCCCTCTCACAGGCAGTCATTTTAATAGCATCCCGAAAGTGCAGGAGGAGACCATTCGGCCCATTAAGTCTGCACCGATCCACTCCGCCCTATACCCGTAATCCCATAACCTAATCTGGATATCCCATAACACCAAGGGGCAATTTATCATGGCCAATCCACCTAACCGTTCTTCCTATACTGAATGATTCAGGAGCATAGCGGACAATACAATTATCAGGGAGCTCTACCCTTCCAGGATTAAACCGTTTCCTGTACGTAGTGGCCTTTTATATTCAGCGTTCTGAATCCAATAACTGTCTAAACGTAAAGTAACAAAAATATTGCAGTATAGTTAACAACAATCCTGTCTAGGCAGTTCTATTGGTCATCCTGAGCAGTTGTGGTTTTGCAGTTGTAACAGGTATTGATAGTTGGCCATATCAGAATGTCAAAGCCTATCGACCGTGACTTTCAAAGTGGGATTTGATTTTGCCGATTCAGTTCCTCCAAAGCACTACTGATCCAGACTGACTGCTGTTGACATGAAAACGGCCTGGTATCGGTCTCCAATTTTTCAATAACGGTGCTCCGTGGACAGAAGTGACAAATCGCCCCAGGGCAGCCGAGTGGACAAGCCAATTTGAAAGCGCCAGTCCCGAATGAAGAACTGAAGAGGCACAATGAGAGGCGCTTTACACCCACTCAATCCAGATATTCCTGTCAGTGGCTTCAAAGGCTGATGAGTTTGCAGGAGTAGCTGTATGTCAATGTCAGCTGGGTTACGGGTATAGGGTGGATACGTGGGTTTGAGTAGGGTGATCATGGCTAGGCACAACATTGAGGGCCGAAGGGCCTGTTCTGTGCTGTACTGTTCTATGTTCTATGTTCTATGATGTTTGCCGTTTCTCTCTTGATGATTCGAAATCAGATTACTTGCCAAAATATTTTCTTTTTTAAAAAAAACAATTAAACGTGTTGAAATTCAATAAAAGCCTGGATAGGTCTTGTGTTCTAAAAGAAATCAGGTTTTCCTACGAGACTGGTTTCATTTACCGTGCCGTTCATATTGTCCTCTCATCCTGCCCAAGTTCAGTGCCCGCCTGCGAAAATCAGCGGCGTTCTTTCTTCGGGGTTCTGATCTCGATATATAAAAAATTGACACAAAATAGAAAGGTCAAGTCCCATGGTTCCCAGACTGCCGATCAACCAGGGTAAATGATGCACCATGTAGTTAACCTCACTTTGCCCTTTTCTCGGGACTTTCAGGATCACACTCAGGCCGTATGCAAGATTCCCTATAACCATCAGGACAAAGAGGATGGGGGAGATGCCTTCCGTCGACTTCCTTTGCACGTTTCTGATCAGCTGAGGCAACCTTGATGCCAGGTAAAACACAGACGACAAGGTGCCAATCGTAAAACCAATGATTTCTTTCGTAGTAAATTCCTGGTTAGCGGATAAATCAGAAACAGTCAGTAGAGAACGGCTAGTGACCTTCTGCATCCCTTGAATCGGAGACCCAATGCCTTCCTCTGGTAGCAAGGAGACAGTTGCTCCGAGTATCATAAATACAGCAATGGCGTTGATTGCAGTCCCATATTGTCTGGACCTATTCTTCAATTTGTAATAACAATACATTGTTACCATCACCAGATCCACTATAACATAATACACAGTGGTGTACGTCTGCATTGGCAACTGCTGAGCTATGAAAGCACCTACAAAATTGCACGTGTCACCCGCCAGCCATCCCATCAAGAACCAGAGTGACACTGCCTGGGCCATGTTTCCGTCCCGAATAGAATTGATACACTGCGGGAAAGCAGACACCATGAAGCACAAGACGGAAAACAACCCCAGGGCAACACTGGCCACGTCCCTGCCGTATTCGGTGCACTCTTCCAAAACATTCCAAACGAACAGGGATCCGTTCGGACATTCGGAAGTAAAATTCCCCGTGGAGGCGCCAGCCATCATTTCCCGCCGTGTTGTCTGGAGGACTTTTGTGTTTAGAAGTCAGCCTCGGGGCAGCAAGGATGAGTGAACACTTCTAAAATGTCGGTGCGCCGGCTCCTGGCCCGCGGCTTCGAGCTGGGCCGCTCGGTCCTGCGCCTCGCCGCCCCCGCTTGGGGCGGCCCGGGGCCCAGCAGCCGCCGCCGTTCCGGGCCGGCCCGCTCACTCGCTACCACTATTTCCGCCTGTCTGTGGGCGGCCTGGCCGCTCAGCTCCAGCGCCGGGGCTGCCGGCCGCTCCACGGGTCCGGCGGCCCGTGTACCAGAGTCACCTGGATATTGCAACTGCGCTCCAAAGCGTGGCTGAGAACATCGGAGGCATTGCCCAGGTGCTGGGCCAACGTGGCACAGATACAGAGGGAGATGGCGCAGTCACTGGCTGATGTCGCACAGACCCCGAAGATGGTGACACAGTCACAGCATGATGTGGTCCACTCCCTGTGCTCCATCACCGCGAGCATGCAGACCCTGGTCGAGACTGCAGCGGGCCAGGACTGGCAGCGCCAGGTGGTGGGGGAGCCTCAGAGGTTAGCTCCGCTTGCACCTCCATCCCATGGAGTAGCCCAAGAGCCACGGTGATGGGGCTCGTGCCGGTGACACCCAAAGGGAAGGTGCCGAAACTCTGCAGCACCTCAAACTCCCCACCTCTTGACCCTGCCACATCACATGGAAGGTCTAAAACAGGTGGGAAATATATAGTGAATGGCAGTACCCTCAAGAGTACTGACAGGAAGTGGGATCTGGGTGTTCAGGTTCATAGGTCACCGAACTTGGCAGCGAATATAGTCAAGAAGGCATACGGCATGCTTGCCTTCATTGGCCGGGGCATTAAGTATAAAAATTATCAAGTCATACTTCAGTTTTATAGTACCTTAGTTAGGCCACACTTGGAATATAGTGTTCAATTTTGGTCGCTACACTACCAGAAGGACGTGGAGGTTTTGGAAAGGGTACAGAAGAGGTTTACCAGGATGTTGCCTGATATGGAGGGCATTAGCTAGAAGAAGAGGTTGGAGAATGTCTTGGCGAATACATGAATATGATGGGAATAGAGAGTTATGGAAGCATGGAAGGTTTTAGGTTAGACGGGCAGCATGGTCGGCGCAGGCTTGGGGAGCCAAAGGGTCTGTCCTGTGCTGTGCTCCCAATGCAGACATTGTCGATCTGGTTCTTTGCCCCATGTTCCTGTTGAGCAAAGCATTACGCTCACCACGAGGCTGGAAGAATCGCCTGCCGTTAAATACACCCTGTTTGTGATGTCAGTATCTCGACAGTCCCACCTGGTAAGGGATAATGTTCTGAATTCACGAGTTTCCATAACTCAGCTTCTTACTGACTTACCATCCTCACAGCTGATACCCATCAACCCAGGACAGCACCTCCATTCCAAAGCAGTCACATTCTTGTAGGTTAGCTTGTAGGTGGGTCTGAGGATTGTCCTGTAACTAGCACAAGAAACTAATCAAGGACATTTTATCAATCATCCATTATTCAAATTCTGCAGAACCTCCCCACAGAAAGTCATCAATGCATATCATAAAGATGCCTGCTACTTTGTCCTTGTGATTCAAATAGAACATTGCTGGGCCTGCTCTGAACTGAATATAAAGCAGGTCAGACATAACTGAGAAAAGCCATACCCTTGACACATCATTGAACCCATACAAATATTTGTTTATTTTCCACATCCATCACCAGCTTCCTTTGGTGGTTTCAAAAACATTTCCCTTTGAAGTTACTCACCATTCAAAAATGCAGCTTTTCATAAGAATCATAGAATCCCAACAGTGCAGAAGGAGGTAATTCAGCCTGCACTAACCCTCTGAAAGAGCACCCTATCCAGGCCCACTTCCCTACAACCCCACTTCAGCTTTGGCACTAAAGGAAAATGTAGCATGGTCAATCCACCTAACCTGCACATCTTTGGGCTGTGGGAGGAAACCGCAGCACCCGGAGGATGCCCATACAAATGCAGAGATGTGATGATGGGTAGACTATTATCAGTATATAATATCAGTAGATCATCATCATCATCTGTATGTGCATTATAAGTTATATGTTTTACTGCTGTAGTTCCAGCATCCGACCACCAGGTGGTGTAAGTATGCATGTACATGACCCGGACACACCATGTGTTCGACAGAAGGTGTTAGTGAGGAGTTCATAGCAGTCGCATATTAGAGTAGCTCTGTAGTATCTCCGTGTAAGTTAGTGTTAGACCATTATTTCAAATCATATTAATCTTAGACATTATATGTTTGTCATTATGTTTGTCATTTTTATAAATGACCTGGAAGAGGGTGTAGAAGGATGGGTTAGTAAATTTGCAGATGACACGAAGGTCGGTGGAGTTGTGGATAGTGCTGAAGGATGTTATAGGATACAGAGGGACATAGATAAGCTGCAGAGCTGGGCTGAGAGGTGGCAGATGGAGTTTAATGTGGAAAAGTGTGAGGTGGTTCACTTTGGAAGGAGTAACAGGAATGCAGAGTACTGGGCTAATGGCAAGATTCTTGGTAGTGTAGATGAACAGAGAGATCTCGGCATCCAGGTACATAAAGTTGCCACCCAGGTTAATAGGGCTGTTAAGAAGGCATATGGTGCGCTAGCCTTTATCAGTAGGGGGATTGAGTTTCGGAGCCACAAGGTCATGCTGCAGCTGTACATAACTCTGGTGCAGCCGCTCCTGGAGTACTGCGTGCAGTTCTGGTCACCACATTATAGGAAGGATGTGGAAGCTTTGGAAAGGGTTCAGAGGAGATTTACTAGGATGTTGCCTGGTATGGAGGGAAGGTCTTACGAGGAAAGGCTCAGGGACTTGAGGTTGTTTTCGTTAGAGAGGAGAAGGCTGAGAGGTGACTTAATAGAGATATATAAGATAGTCAGAGGGTTAGATAGGGTGGACAGTGAGAGTCTTTTTACTCGGATGGTGATGACCAACACGAGGGGACATAGCTTTAAATTGAGGGGTGTTCAATTCAGAGGCAGTTTCTTTACTCAGAGAGTAGTAGGGGTGTGGAACGCCCTGCCTGCAACAGTAGTAGACTCGCCAACTTTAAGGGCATTTAAGTGGTCACTGGATAGACATATGGATGAAAATGGAATAGTGTAGGTCAGATAGGCTTCAGATGGTTTCACGGGTCGGCACAACATCGAGGGCCGAAGGGCCCGTACTGCACTGTAATGTTCTATGTTCTATGTTTAGAGTAGTGTTAGTTATAAATAGTTTTGTTGTAAAATCAAGTCTAATGTTCTTTGTTAACACTATCACATCAAGATCCAAGATCAGCACAATCAAACAACATTACATGGTACCAGGTACTGGGGTGTTGAAAAATAACAGTGAGGGAAAGTTAGGTATGCCGAGAAGACAGAAGAGAACATTCAGAAACTTGGAGAAAATCAGCTGTGTAACAAAATACTACCAGGATTGTCGAAGCGAGAGGAAGAATTGAAGACCCCCAACCAATTGCTCATGACTGTTAATGTAGATGTGAACTGGCGTGCTTTCAAGCAACTGTTCACTTTTTACCTGCAGGTTCTAGGTCTGCAAGGAGTTTCTGACGAGAGGAAAATAGCGCTCCTAATGACAGTAGCTGGCCCCCAAGCAATTGATTTGTACAATACCTTTCAATTTGCTTCGGAGGAAGACAAGCAGAGCAACTTAAAAATAATCGAGCAATTTGATAACTATTGCTATCCTGAAAAAAACAAAACATATTCAGGATGAGACTGCAAAAATCGGGCAAAACATTGTTTTGTCACGGATGTTCGTCTCAACGCGCAATCGTGCAATTTTGCAGACCTACGTGATTCATTGGTAAAAGACCAAATTGTATACAGTTTACAATGTGATAAATTACGCAAACGATTGCTGAGGGAAAACTACTTAAAATAAGCAGATGCCATTAAAATCTGCAAGGCTAGTGAGATAACACAAAAGCAAATCACTGAGATCCAGATCTGAGAAAGTGGTGAGAAAAAAAGGGCGCAATTGATGCAATCTTTGCTGTGTTGCAGCAAAATCAGCAACTTGGTCTGAGCGGTGGCTATTTTAAGAAAATTTTGGAGCCATTTTGTGCCAGAAGTGCGGCAGAATGCATGGTCCGAGAAAAGGTCCTGCATTCGACAAAACTTGTACCAGAAGTGTCAGAAAAAAATCACTTTGCGCAGCAATGCCTGTTCCATGACAGAAGACAGCAACAAAAGAGTGTGGATGTAATAGCCAAGGCTACAAAAATCAGCGATTCATCAATTATACAAAGTATAGACTTGAACAGGCAACATGAAATTAATGATGAACCAATTGGCCACCACGAGAACGTCTCAAGACCGAGCTTGATAAGATAAAGAGGTGAGGGACATAGAAAAAGTGGAAGAGCGAACTGACTGGGTTAGCTTAACGGTGTGCATGAAAAAGCGGAACGGAGAATTGCATACTTGCATAGATCCCAAGGATCTGAATGAAAACAGTCCAAAGATGTGCAGGTTAGGTGGATTGGCCATGCTAAATTGCCCGTAGTGTCCTAATAAAAAGTAAGGTTAAGGGGGGGGTTGTTGGGTTACGGGTATAGGGTGGATACGTGAGTTTGAGTAGGGTGATCATTGCTCAGCACAACATTGAGGGCCGAAGGGCCTGTTCTGTGCTGTACTGTTCTATGTTCTATGTTCTATATAATGGGAACACTACCAGATCCCCAAAAGAGAGGAGATTACATGCGAGATGAAAAATGCCACAATTTTTAGTAAACTTCATGCTTCCAGGGGATTCTGACACCTGAGATTGGACAAGAACAGCATCTCTGAAATATTACATGGACAGGTCGATCTGGTGATGGAAACCCTGCCTGTATCGGACAACTCCAAATTATCAGAGAATCACAGAATTTACAGTGCAGAAAGAGACCATTAGGCCCATAAAGTCTACACCCGCCCTTGTGAAGGGCACCCTACCTATATCTACACCTCCAACCTATCCCCATAACCCAGCAACCCCACCTAACCTTTTTTGGACACTAAGGGCAATTTAGCATGGTCAATCCGCCTAACCTGCATATCTTTGGGCTGTGGGAGGAAACCAGAGCACCTGGAGGAAACCCACGCACACACGGGGAGAACGTGCAGTCAATGGTCCAAGACGGAATTGACCCTGGGACTCTGGCGCTGTGAAGCAACAGTGCTAACCACTGTGCTACCATGATGCCCTCTGCAATAGAGCAAAATTTGGTCATGAATTTGTAAATGAATAAAGCCTGAGACAGAGAAAGATGAAAGAGTCCCCAGAAGGGCACTCGGCTATTGAGAAGTGCAAGAGGCGGGCCAGAGAATCGGTTTAGACATAGACATAGAACAGTACAGCACAGAACAGGCCCTTCGGCCCTCGATGTTGTGCCGAGCAATGATCACCCTACTTAAACCCACGTAACCCATATACCCGTAACCCAACAATCCCCCCATTAACCTTACACTACGGGCAATTTAGCATGGCCAATCCACCTAACCCGCACATCTTTAAACTGTGGGAGGAAACCGGAGCACCCGGAGGAAACCCACGCACACACGGGGAGGACGTCCAGACTCCACACAGACAGTGACCCAGCCGGGAATCGAACCTGGGACCCTGGAGCTGTGAAGCATTGATGCTAACCACCATGCTACCGTGAGGCCCCTTATTGGTCATGGATCAATTAGGGCATCAAATGAACACTGTGAAACATGCCAAAGATATCAGAATCATCAACACAAGCAACCCATGACTGAAAGTGAGTTAGTCAATAAACCATGGATGAAGATTGTGGTTGTTCTTTTTACCTGGATGGCACTGAATACATACTGCTAATTGATTACTACTCCAACAACCCAGAGGTAATGAAACTACCAAATTTAAGCTGTGCCAGCGTCATCCCATGTGCAAAAGAAGTTTTTGCAAAAGAAGTTTTTGCACATCATGGGACTGCAAATTGTCATGAGTTATAACGGTCCCTGCTTTGACAAGAAAAAAGAACAAAGAACAATACTGCACAGGAACAAGCCCCTCGACCTCCAAACCAGTGATCATACCAACCTTTCCCAAAACCCTCAACACCCATCCCATCCATGTGTTTGTCAAGATGCTGTTAATGCATCTGCTTCCACAATCTCCCCTGGCAATGCATTCCAGGCACTCACCACCCTCTGCGTAAATAAATCTGTCGTGCGCATCTCCTCTAAACTTTGCCCCACGGACCTTAAACCGATGCCCCCTAGTGACTGACCCCTCCAGCCTGCGAAAGTGTTTCTGCTCATCCACTCTATCCATGCCCCTCATAATCTTGTAGACATATATCAGGCCACCCCTCAACCTCCGTCTTTCTAATGAAAACAGTCCAAGTCTATTCAGCCTCTCCACATAGCTAACACCCTCCATACCAGGCAACATCCTGGTAAACCTCCTCTGAGCCCTCTCCAAAGCCTCCACATCCTTCTGGTAGTGTGGCGACCAGAATTGTGCGCAATATGGACTTCCGGTGGTGGCGATGACGTAGGAAGCCGCATATTTGGGAGCTCCCGTTTCAAACGGACTTTTCGGCTCTTTTAGAGCCCAAAACTGAATTTTTTCGACGTCTCCCGGTGGGGGAAAGTGTGCTGATCGACTTTCTCCGCATTTCGTGACCCGAACTCGGAGTGGAAAGGGGGAAAAAGTGGCAGCAGCTCCCCAGAAAAAAACGAGGGAAGAAATCCAAGATGGCGGCCGGCGGAGCCCCAGAGGAGTGGAAGCAGTGGGCCCAGGAGCAGCAAGCTGCTCTCCTGCGCTGTTTTGCAGATTTCAAGGCTGAGGTACTGAGCTCTCTGCAGGAAACGAACAAAAGGCTCTCAGAGATTCAGACGACCCAGGGTGCTGCCATCAAGGCGTTGCAGACGCAGGGCACTGAACGAGAGGAGGAGGCCGCGGTCCTCGTGGGTAAGGTGGAGGGGCACGAGGCACTCCACAAGAAGTGGCAAGACCGCTTCGAGGAGCTTGATCACCGCATGAGGCGGAAAAATCTGAGGATCTTGGGCCTTGCGGAGGGGCTGGAGGGGTCGGATCTGACAACCTATGTGGCTACGATGCTGAACTTGATAGTGGGGGCCGGATCTTTCCATCTGCCCCTGGAGCTGGAGGGAGCCCACAGGGTACTGGCCAGGAGGCCGAAGGAGAATGAACCCCCGCGTGCGGTGCTGGTGAGGTTCCACCGGTTCAGTGATCGGGAGTGCGTGCTGCGCTGGGCCAAGAAGGTGAAGAGCAGCAACTGGGAGAATGGGGTAGTACGGATCTACCAGGATTGGAGTGCGGAGGTGGCTAAGCAGCGGTCCGGGTTTAATCGGATGAAAGAGGTGCTCTACAAGAAGAAGATAAAGTTCGGAATGTTGCAGCCTGCGCGCCTGTGGGTAACTTATTCGGACCGGCATTATTATTTTGATTCCCCGGAGGAGGCGTGGGCCTTCGTGCGGACGGAGAAGCTGGACTCGAACTAGGGGTTGGGGGTTGCGGGGTCGGTTGTAATACTTTATTGTTGGTTTCTGCTGTTGCTGTGTTCTCTTTTTCTGTACCGTTGTAATTTTGATATGGTTATTTATTGGGGTGTTGTTCTGTTTTTTTTGTTGTGGGGCATTGTTGGAGTTTTGTATCTTGCGGGGGGGGGGGGTTGGGGGGGTTTGTTGTATTCTATATCGGGTTGGGGGTATGGAGGGGGGCTGATATTTGGGAGCTGCGTCAGAAGGGTGTGGTGGGGCAGGGCGAAAGCACAGGCTTTTCTCTGGTTTCCCGCGTTGCGGGGCTGGGGGGTGGAGACGATGATGGGGGGGCGGGGCCTTAACTGGTTCTTCCCCGCGCTGGAGCGTTGCCTGGAGGAGGGATAGGATGGGGATGATCCCACTTTGGGAGGGGTCGGGTTATTGGCGGGAGTTTCCAGGGTCAGCAGAAGTTAGCTGACCCACGGAAGTACAATGGAGGACGGTTCGCGGCTCGGAGGGTTCCTAGCCTTGGGGGGGGGGGGGGGGGGGGGGGGGGGGGGGGGGAGGGGGGGGGGGATACCGGGTTGCTGCTGGTAGGGTCAGGAAGGAGCTGGTGGGGGCTGGGGGGACGGAGGTGAGGTGTCGTCGCTGTGGGGACTGGGTCGGGCGGGGGGTGCTGGCCTGGGGCGGGCAGTCGACGGGCTATGGCTAGTCGACGGGGGAGGGGGGCGGGAAGCCCTCTGATCCGGTTGGTCACCTGGAATGCGAGAGGATTGAATGGGCCGAAGCGGTCGAGGGTACTTGCTCATCTGAGGGGGCTAAAGGCAGATGTGGCAATGCTTCAGGAGACCCACCTGAAGGTGGCGGACCAGGTCCGTCTGAGGAAGGGGTGGGCGGGGCAGGTTTTCCACTCTGGGTTGGATGTGAAGAACCGGGGAGTGGCGATTCTGGTGGGGAAAAATGTGTCGTTTGAGGCATCTGAGGTTGTGGCGGATAAGGGGGGGTAGGTATGTTATGGTTAGGGGCATGCTACAAGGAGAGAAGGTGGTACTTGCTAGTGTGTATGCCCCAAACTGGGATGATGCGGGCTTTATGAGGGGTATGCTGGGACGGGTCCCGGATCGAGAGGCGGGAGGTCTGATTATGGGGGGGGACTTCAATACGGTGTTGGATCCTTCACTGGATCGGTCCAGCTCTAGGACGGGTAGGTGGCCGGCGGCAGCCAAGGTACTGAGAGGGTTTATGGACCAGATGGGAGGGGTGGATCCATGGAGGTTTGTGAGGCCGAGGGCACGGGAGTACTCTTTCTTCTCCCACGTACATAGGGTCTATTCTCGGATAGACTTCTTCATGGTGAGTAGGGGACTGATTCTGAGAGTGGAGGAGGCCGAATATTCGGCCATTGCAATCTCCGACCACGCTCCGCATTGGATAGAGTTGGAGATGGGGGAGGTGCGGGATCAGCGCCCGTTGTGGCGGTTGGATGTGGGGTTGTTGGCGGAGGAGGAGGTGTGTAGGAGGGTCCGGGCAAGTATTGAGGGGTACCTCGAGGTGAATGATACGGGGGAGGTCCAGGTGGGGATGGTCTGGGAAGCCCTTGAAGGCAGTGATTCGTGGGGAGCTGATATCCATCCGGGCACACAGGGAGAGGAGCGAGAGGAGTTAGCGGGATAGACTGGTGGGAAAGATGCTGGAGGTAGACAGGAGGTACGCAGAGGCACCAGAGGAGGGACTGTTGGGGGAGAGGCGCAGCCTACAGGCTAAATTTGATTTGCTGACCAATAGAAAGGCGGAGGCACAGTGGAGGAAGGCACAAGGGGCAGTGTACGAACATGGTGAAAAGGCGAGTAGGATGCTGGCTCATCAGCTCCGCAAGCGGGATGTGTCTTAGAAAATTGCTGGAGTGAGAGACGAGAGTGGGAATGTGGTGCGGAAGGGGGTAGAGGTGAATGAGGTCTTCAAAGACTTTTACGGGGAACTGTACCGGTCGGAGCCAACGGTGGAGAGGAGGGGAATGGAGAGGTTCCTCGACGGGCTTTCTTTCCCGAAGGTGCAGGAGGAGCAGGTGGAGGGGGTGGGGGCGCCGATTGAGCTGGAGGAGCTGGTTAAGGGGATCGGCAGATGCAGTCAGGGAAGGTGCCGGGGCCGGATGGGTTCCCGGTGGAATTTTATAAAAAGTTTGTGGACCGAGTGGGCCCCTTGCTGGTGCGGACACTTAATGAAGTGTGGGAATGGGGGACTTTGCCCCCGACGATGTCGCGGGCGCTGATTTCGTTAATCTTAAAGAGGGACAAGGACCCCCAGCAGTGTGGTTCATACAGGCCCATATCTCTCCTCAATGTGGACGCCAAGGTGCTGGCAAAAATCCTGGCCACCAGGATAGAGGACTGTGTGCCAGGGGTTGTACACGAGGACCAGACAGGGTTTGTGAAGGGAAGGCAGCTGAACACGAATGTGCGGAGATTGTTGAATGTCATCATGATGCCGGCGATGGAGGGGGAGGCTGAGATAGTGGTGGCGCTGGATGCAGAGAAGGCCTTCGATAGAGTGGAGTGGGGTTACTTATGGGAGGTGTTGGGGAGGTTTGGATTTGGTGAAGGGTTTATTAGATGAGTAAGGCTGCTATTTGAGGCCCCGATGGCGTGCGTGGCCACGAATGGGAGAAGGTCGGAGTACTTCCGGCTTTACCAAGGGACCAGGCAGGGATGCCCCCTGTCCCCCTTGTTGTTTGCATTGGCAATCGAGCCATTGGCGATGGTGTTGAGGGATTCAGAGAGGTGGAGAGGCTTGGTGCGAGGTGGAGAGGAACATAGGGTGTCGTTGTATGCCGATGACCTGTTATGTATGTGGCGGACCCGGTGGGAGGGATGCCGGGGGTGATGGAGCTGCTAGCTGAGTTTGGGACCTTTTCATGGTATAAACTAAATTTAGGTAAGAGGTGTCTGTGGTGCACCCTGGAGACCAGGAGGAAGGAATTGGAAGGCTCCCGCTTAGGAGGGCAGGGGAGAGTTTTAGGTACCTGGGGTGCAGGTGGCCAAGGACTGGGGGACTCTTCACAAGCATAATTTCACTAGGCTTGTGGATCAGATGGAGGAGGAGTTCAAGAGGTGGGACATGCTGCCATTGTCGTTAACGGGGAGCGTGCAGTCCGTCAAAATGACGGTGCTTCCTAGGTTCTTGTTCCTCTTTCAGTGCCTGCCCATCTTCATCCCCAGGGCCTTCTTTAGGAGAGTGACTAGCAGTATTTTGAGCTTTGTGTGGGCACATGGGACTCTGAGAGTGAAGAGGGTTTTCCTGGAGCGAGGGAGGGATAGAGGCGGGCTGGCGCTGCCCAACCTTTTGGGGTACTACTGGGCAGCCAATGTGTCAATGGTGCGTAAATGGGTGATGGACGGGTGGGGGGGGGGGGGGGGGGGGGGCGGCGTGGAAAAGAATGGAGATGGCGTCTTGTAGAGGTACGAGCCTGGGTGCCCTGGTAACGGCGCTGTTGCCACTCTCTCCTAAGAGGTATACCACGAGCCCGGTGGTGGCGGCGACCCTAAGAATCTGGGGACAATGGAGACGGCATAGGGGGGAAACAGGGGGCTCGATAGAGGCTCCATTAGGTGCAAATCATCGGTTCATCCCGGGGAACACTGACGTGGGATTTCGGGGGTGGCAAAGGGTGGGCATCAGTAAACTGAGGGACCTGTTTATTGGCGGGAGGTTTGCGGGCCTGGGGGAACTGGAAGATAACCTGGGGGAACGGGCAGCATGGTAGCATGGTGGTTAGCATAAATGCTTCACAGCTCCAGGGTCCCAGGTTCGATTCCCAGCTGGGCCACTGTCTGTGTGGAGTCTGCACGTCCTCACCATGTGTGCGTGGGTTTCCTCCGGGTGCTCTGGTTTCCTCCCACAGTCCAAAGATGTGCAGGTTAGGTGGATTGGCCATGCTAAATTGCCCGTAGTGTCCTAAAAACGGGTATAGGGTGGGTTTGAGTAAGGTGATCATTGCTCGGCACAACATCGAGGGCCGAAGGGCCTGTTCTGTGCTGTACTGTTCTATCTATCTATAAATTTGGGCTCCCCCAAGGGAACATGTTCAGATACTTGCAGGTAACCCGGGGGGGGGGGGGGGGGGGGGGGGGGGTTTGGGGCGGTTTCTTATTGTAGTTTCTATTTTGTTTTCCTATGGTTATGTAACTTAACATTGTGTTAATTTAAGTTGTTGTTAATATATTGTGTTGTTCATTGAGGAGGGGTGAATGTTTATGATTGCTATTATTATTGTTATGGTTGGTATTTTATCATGGTTTGATGCTGTTGTATAAATACAAAATTTTTCAATAAAAATTATTTAAAAAAAAAAGAATTGTGCGCAATATTCCAAGTGCAGCCTTACCAAGGTTCTATACAACTGCCAGTTTTTATACTTTATGCCCAGTCCAATAAAGGCAAGCATCCCGTAAGCTTTCTTGGCTACCTTGTCCACTTGTGTTACCACTTTCAAAGATCTGTGGACAGATCTTTCTGATTTCTATATTCTAAGGTTATGCCATTTATATTTGCCCTCTATGCTAGACCTACCAAAACGCATTACCTCACATTTGTACGGATTAACCTCCATTTGCCATTTCTCTGCCCAAGTCGCTAACCTATCTATATCCTGCTGTATCTTCTAACAATCCTCAACACTACCTGCCGCGAACATACTAATCAGACCGGATACATTTTCCTCCAAATTGTTTATGTACACTACAAACAACAGAGGCCCCAGCACAGATCCCTGTGGACACCACTAGTCACAACCTTCCATTTAGAAAAACATCCTTCTACTGCTATCCTTTGCCTTCTATAGTTAGATGTACAGATAGGCGGTTCTGTGGCAACGATAGAGGCTCACAGTTGGTGTGTTGCCTCCCGGATGCCAAGGTCCGTGACGTCTCTGATCGTGTTTTCAGGATCCTTAAGGGGAAGGGGGAGCAGCCACATGTCGTGGTACACATCGGTACAACAACATAGGTAGGAAAAGGGACAGGGATGTAAAACAGGACTTCAGGGAGCTAGGGTGGAAGCTGAGAGACAGGACAGACCGTGTTGTCATCTCTGGTTTGCTGCCAGTGCCACGTGCTAGCGATGTGAGGAACAGGGAGAGAGTGCAGTTAAACACGTGGCTACAGGGATGGTGTAGGAGGGAGGGTTTCAGTTACTTGGATAATTGGAGCAAATTCTGGGGAAGGTGGGACCTGTACAAAGAGAACAGGTTACACCTGAACCAGAGGGGCACCAATATCCTGGGAGGGAAATTTGCTACAGCTCTTGGGGGAGTGGTTAAAACTAATTTGGCAGGGGGATGGGAAACTGATTTGTAGTCCAGGGGATAGTGTTGCTGGAGTTCAGGAAGTTGAGGGTAGTGCAGTACTGAGGAAGGTACCAAGGTCACAAGAGTGGACTGCAAGCATGAAGGTGGTTTGAAGTGTGAATACTTCAATGCGAGGAAGGTTGGTGAGCTTGAAGCATGGATTGGTACCTAGGACTATGATGTTGTGGCCATTACGGAGACGTGGATAGAACAAGGGCAGGAATGGTTGTTGGAGGTTCCGGGGTTTAGATGTTTCAGTAAGGTTAGGGGAGGTGGTAAAAGAGGTGGAGGAGTAGCATTATTAATCAAGGATAGTATAATGGCTGCAGAAAGGTAGTTTGAGGAGGATCTGTCTACTGAGGTAGTCTGGGCTGAAGTTAGAACTAGGAAAGGAATGGTCACTTTGTTAGGAGTTTTCTATAGGCCCCCAAACAGTAACAGAGATGTGAAGGAAAAGATTGCAATGCAGATTTTAGATGGGTGCGATAGTCACAGGGTAGTTGTCATGGGTGATTTTAAACTTTCCAAATATGGATTGGAACCACGACAACTCGAATAGTTTGGATGGGGCTGTTTTTATCCAGTGTGTGCAGGAGGGTTTCCTGACACAATATGTGGATCGACCGACAAGAGGCGGGGCCACATTGGATTTGGTACTGGGTAATGAACCGGGCCAAGTTTTAAATTTGGTTGTGGGAGAGCACTTTGGAGACAGTGACCACAATTCGGTGACTTTCACTATAGCAATCGAGAGGGATAGGAACATACAACAGGGAAAGGTTTATAACTGGGGGAAGGGTAATTACGATGCGATTAGCAAGAATTGGGGAGCTTAAGATGGAAACAGGAACTGTCAGGGATAGGCACAATTGAGATGTGGAGCTTGTTCAAGAAGCAAATACTGCGTGTCGTTGACATATATGTCCCTGTGAGGCAGGGAGGAAATGGTCGAGTGAGGGAACCATGGTTTACAAAAGAGGTTGAATGTCTTGTCAAGAGGAAGAAGGGGGCTTATGTAAGGATGAGAAAACAAGGTTCGGTTAGGGCACTTGAGAGATACAAGATAGCTGGGAAGGAGCCCAAGAAAGGGCTTAGCAGAGCTTGGAGGGGGCATGAGAAGCCCTTAGCGGGTAGGGTCAAGGAAAACCCCAAAGCTTTTTACACTTTTATGTGAGGAATAAAAGAATGGCAAAGGTAAAGTTAGAGCCGGTCAAGGACAGCAGTGGGAACATGTGCATGGAGTCTGAAGATATAGGAGGCCCTAAATGAATACTTTTCTTCAGTGTTCACACTGTTAACCCTGTAATCAGCATTCAAATTTGTCCTACCAAATGATTCACCTCACACTTATCAGGGTTCACAAAGGAGCGTGGCTATGTTGTTGAGGAGGATAGTGCGATACAGGCTGGTAGGCTGGAGGAGGTAGATATTCGGGAGGAAGATGTGTTAGAAATTTTGAGAGCCGGAGGTAGATAAGTCCCCTGGGCCTGATGGGATATTACCTCGGATTTTTTGGGAGGTGAGGGATGAGATTGCAGAGCCTTTGGCTTTGATCATTATGTCCTCACTGTCTACAGGAATCGTGCCAGAAGACTGGAGAGAGGCGAATGTTGTCCCCTTGTTCAAGAAAGGGAATAGGTATAACCCTGGGAATTATAGGCCGGTTAGTCTCACTTCGGTCATAGGTAAATTATTGGAATTGGTCCTGAGGGATAGGATTTATGATAATTTGGAAAGATACAGCTTAATCCAGCATAGTCAGCATGGATCTATGAGGGGTAAATCTTGCCTCACAAGTTTGATTGTATTCTTTGAGGAGGTAACTAAGTACATAGATGAAGGTAGAGCAGTTGATATCGTATACATGGATTTTAGAAAGGTGTTTGATAGGGTGCCCATGGTCGGCTCATGCAGAAAGTAAGGAGGCATGGCTGGAGCCCAGTCACCAGCAGTGTACCACATGGATCAGTGCTAGGTCCTCTGCTATTTGTGATTTTTATCAATGACTTGGATGATGGAGTTGAAGGTTGGGTTAGTAAATTTGCTGATGACACTAAGATTGGTGGAGTAGTGGATAATGTGGAGGGCTGTTGTAGGCTGAAAAGAGATATCGATAGGATGCAGAGCTGGGCTGAAAAGTGGCAGATGGAGTTTAACCCTGATAAGTGTGAGGTGAATCATTTTGGTAGGACAAATTTGAATGCTGATTACAGGGTTAACGGCAGGGTTTTGAAGAATGTGGAGGAGCAGAGAGATCTCCAAGTTCATGTCCATAGATCTCTGAAAGTTGCCACCCAAGTGGATAGACTGTGAAGAAAGCCTGTATTGTGTTAGCATTTATTAACAGGGGGATTGAGTTTAAGAGCCGTGAGGTTATGCTGCAACTGTACAAGACCTTGGTTAGACCACATTTGGAGTATTGTGTGCAGTTCTGGTCATCTCATTATAGGAAGGATGTGGAAGCATTGGAAAGAGTGCAAAGGAGATTTCTCAGGACACTGCCTGGATTGGAGGGTATGTCTTATGAGGAAAGGTTGAGGGAGCTCAGGCTTTTCTCATTGGAGCGAAGGAGGACGAGAGGTGACTTAATTGAGGTGTATAAGATGATGAGAGGGAGACTTCCGGTGGCGCTTGAGAGCGGGACTGCCGCATCGGGAAGAGCTCCCGCCGGTGGCCACGATTTGCGGTGCTTTCGGGGGTTTCCCCGACTCTTCTATCGCACCCCCCTACCCCCCCCCACAAACTATTGACGGCCTTTGGGACCATCACGGACAGCTTGTGGGCCGGTGGACCGGCAAAGAACCCCACGCAGGTGTCGGGCGGCAGATGCAGAGGCATCGGGCCCAGTACGCGCTCGAACGGCAGAGCAGCAGGGGCGGAGCCAAGCGGGGACCGTGGCGGCAGGCCCGAAGCCAGGGCAGGAAGTAGAAGAGATGTCCCACGTCGGTTGGCTGCCACCTAGAGCGTGCTAAGAAGGTTGAAGTCCAGTCCCAGGGAAAGTCTGGAGGGGTGCAAAAAAGAAGAGAAAGAAGAAGTTTGAAATAAGTTTGGTGAAAGTTTGTTTTCCCCCCCCCCACCTTTGAAAAATTGACTGTTTTTCAAAGAAAAAAACGGACTGAAGAAGGACAGGAGGGTGAAGGGGGGGAGAAGAGGAATGAAAAAAAAAAGGAAAAACAATACCCCGTTAAAGGATGCGAAAAGCAGTGTTGAAGAAGGGAGGAAACGCGGGCTCGCTGCTGAATGAGAAGGCCAGAAAAAGTGCTGACAAGATGGCGGATGCCGAACTGCATGGTGGGGCCGCACTACTTACGGTGGAGAAGATGACTGAGTGATGGCGGTAGAGCTGGAAAAACAGTTTGCAGAGCACTTGGAGGCCTTGAGGAAGGAGACGGCGCCCGCATTGAAACCAATGGTGGAGGAGGCAATCCCCCCAGTGAGGGTAGCTGTGGCAAAGACATCGGCTGAGGTGAGAGAGCAGGGCAAGAAGATAAAGGAAAAAGGAAGTGGAGGAGGCCGTGTCACAGCACAGAGACCAGCTCACCTCAATGAGGGACGAGCTTCAGAGGGTGGAAGAGGTCAACAGAGGACTCCAAGCAAAACTTGAGGACTTGAAGAACCGCTCGAGACGGCACAATTTGAGAATTGTGGGCTCGCCCAAAGGGACAGAGGGTCCAAGGCCAACAGAGTACTTTGCTAAGAAGTTGGCGGAGTTGATGGGGGAGGGCGAGTACGAGCTAGACCGAGTTCATCGGTCATTAAGGCCGAAGCCCAAAGTGAACGAGCCACCAAGAGCAGTAATTATCTGTTTCCATAAGGACTGCATGAAGGAGAAGGTGTTAAGCTGGGTGAAGCAGAAGCGCGAGGTGCAGTGGGATGGTGCCGGAGTTCGGATCTGCCAGGACCTGACGGTGCAGTTGACAAAAAGACGAGTGGCGTTCGGGCGAGTGAAGGTGGCACTGTACAAGAAGGGGGTGTGATTTGGTATGGTACACCCGGCGAAGCTGAGGGTGACGTATGATGCCAAAGACTTTTATTTCGAGACAGCGGAGGCGGCTGAAGCGGTCGTGAGGGCAGAAGGCTTGGGACAGACGTGAGGAGCAGAGCTGGAGGAGAGACTGTGGACTGATTAGGGAGCTGGAAAATGTATAAATGCTATAATTTTCTCTTTGCTGATGTGTATTGTAATTTACTTCTCTTCACATTGTGACAGAGTTCAAGTTAATGGTTGGGTTGATTGGCATTCTGTGTTGCGACGGTTATATCTTATTTTAGTGAATTGTATGGGTTAGATTGTTGTTTTTGTCTTTTCTTGCTCTGGGACAGGGTGGGAGGGGACGGTATACCTTGGCGGGGGGAGCCACCCGCGCTAGCTAACTAAAGTCAGCTAGTGAACGGAGGTGAGGTCAGAGGAGGGCTGCGGACATTGGAGCCTGGTTAGCAGGTTTTGATGGGCCTACGAAGCGAGCGAGTCACAGTGCACTGGTGAAGATAGTCACAGTGCGCTGGTACAGATAGTCGCAGTGCGCTGGTGCAGATAGTCACAGTGCGCTGGTGCAGATAGTCACAGTGCGCTGGTACAGATAGTCACATTGCTCTGGTGCAGATAGTCACAGTGCCCTGGTACAGATAGTCACAGTGCGCGGGTGCAGATAGTCACTGTGCTCTGGTACAGATAGTCACAGTGCACTGGTGCAGATAGTCACGGTGCGCTGGTACAGATAGTCACAGTGCGCTGGTACAGATAGTCACAGTGCGCTGGTGCTGATAGTGACAGTGCGCTGGTACAGATAGTGACAGTGCACTGGTACAGATAGTCACAGTGCGCTGGTACAGATAGTCACAGTGCGCTGGTGCAGATAGTCACGGTGCGCTGGTACAGATAGTCACAGTGCGCTGGTGCAGATAGTCACAGTGCGCTGGTACAGATAGTCACAGTGCTCACGTACAGATAGTCACAGTGCGCTGGTGCTGATAGTGACAGTGCGCTGGTACAGATAGTGACAGTGCACTGGTACAGATAGTCACTGTGCGCTGGTACAGATAGTCACAGTGCGCTGGTGCAGATAGTCACGGTGCGCTGGTACAGATAGTCACAGTGCGCTGGTGCAGATAGTCACGGTGCGCTGGTACAGATAGTCACAGTGCGCTGGTGCAGATAGTCACATTGCTCTGGTGCAGATAGTCACAGTGCACTGGTGCAGATAGTCACGGTGCGCTGGTACAGATAGTCACAGTGCGCTGGTACAGATAGTCACAGTGCGCTGGTACAGATAGTCACAGTGCGCTGGTACAGATAGTCACAGTGCGTTGGTACAGATAGTCACAGTGCGCTGGTACAGATAGTCACTGTGCGCTGGTACAGATAGTCACTGTGCGCTGGTGTAGATAGTCACAGTGCGCTGGTACAGATAGTCACAGTGCTCTGGTGCAGATAGTCACAGTGCGCTGGTGCAGATAGTCACAGTGCGCTGGTACAGATAGTCACAGTGCGCTGGTACAGATAGTCACAGTGCGCTGGTACAGATAGTCACAGTGCGCTGGTACAGATAGTCACAGTGCTCTGGTACAGATAGTCACAGTGCGCTGGTACAGATAGTCACAGTGCGCTGGTACAGATAGTCACAGTGCGCTGGTACAGATAGTCACAGTGCGCTGGTACAGATAGTCACAGTGCGCTGGTACAGATAGTCACAGTGCGCTGGTACAGATAGTCACAGTGTGCTGGTACAGATAGTCACAGTGCGCTGGTACAGATAGTCACAGTGCGCTGGTGCAGATAGTCACAGTGCGCTGGTACAGATAGTCACTGTGCTCTGGTACAGATAGTCACAGTGCGCTGGTACAGATAGTCACAGTGCGCTGGTACAGATAGTCACAGTGCGCTGGTGCAGATAGTCACAGTGCGCTGGTACAGATAGTCACAGTGCGCTGGTACAGATAGTCACAGTGCGCTGGTACAGATAGTCACAGTGCTCTGGTACGGATAGTCACAGTGCGCTGGTACAGATAGTCACAGTGCGCTGGTACAGATAGTCACAGTGCGCTGGTGCAGATAGTCACAGTGCGCTGGTACAGATAGTCACAGTGCGCTGGTACAGATAGTCACAGTGCGCTGGTGCAGATAGTCACAGTGCGCTGGTACAGATAGTCACAGTGCGCTGGTACAGATAGTCACAGTGCTCTGGTACGGATAGTCACAGTGCGCTGGTACAGATAGTCACAGTGCGCTGGTACAGATAGTCACAGTGCGCTGGTGCAGATAGTCACAGTGCGCTGGTACAGATAGTCACAGTGCGCTGGTACAGATAGTCACAGTGCGCTGGTGCAGATAGTCACAGTGCGCTGGTACAGATAGTCACATTGCTCTGGTGCAGATAGTCACAGTGCCCTGGTACAGATAGTCACAGTGCGCTGGTACAGATAGTCACAGTGCGCGGGTGCAGATAGTCACTGTGCTCTGGTACAGATAGTCACTGTGCGCTGGTACAGATAGTCACAGTGCACTGGTACAGATAGTCACAGTGCGCTGGTGCAGATAGTCACAGTGCGCTGGTACAGATAGTCACAGTGCGCTGGTACAGATAGTCACAGTGCGCTGGTACAGATAGTCACAGTGCGCTGGTACAGATAGTCACAGTGCGCTGGTGCAGATAGTCACAGTGCGCTGGTACAGATAGTCACAGTGCGCTGGTACAGATAGTCACAGTGCGCTGGTACAGATAGTCACAGTGCGCTGGTGCAGATAGTCACAGTGCGCTGGTACAGATAGTCACTGTGCTCTGGTACAGATAGTCACAGTGCACTGGTACAGATAGTCACAGTGCGCTGGTACAGATAGTCACAGTGCGCTGGTACAGATAGTCACAGTGCGCTGGTACAGATAGTCACAGTGCGCTGGTACAGATAGTCACAGTGCGCTGGTACAGATAGTCACAGTGCGCTGGTACAGATAGTCACAGTGCGCTGGTACAGATAGTCACAGTGCGCTGGTACAGATAGTCACAGTGCGCTGGTACAGATAGTCACAGTGCGCTGGTACAGATAGTCACAGTGCGCTGGTACAGATAGTCACAGTGCGCTGGTACAGATAGTCACAGTGCGCTGGTACAGATAGTCACAGTGCGCTGGTACAGATAGTCACAGTGCGCTGGTACAGATAGTCACAGTGCGCTGGTACAGATAGTCACAGTGCGCTGGTACAGATAGTCACAGTGCGCTGGTACAGATAGTCACAGTGCGCTGGTACAGATAGTCACAGTGCGCTGGTACAGATAGTCACAGTGCGCTGGTACAGATAGTCACAGTGCGCTGGTACAGATAGTCACAGTGCGCTGGTACAGATAGTCACAGTGCGCTGGTACAGATAGTCACAGTGCGCTGGTACAGATAGTCACAGTGCGCTGGTACAGATAGTCACAGTGCGCTGGTACAGATAGTCACAGTGCGCTGGTACAGATAGTCACAGTGCGCTGGTACAGATAGTCACAGTGCGCTGGTACAGATAGTCACAGTGCGCTGGTACAGATAGTCACAGTGCGCTGGTACAGATAGTCACAGTGCGCTGGTACAGATAGTGACAGTGCGCTGGTACAGATAGTCACAGTGCGCTGGTACAGATAGTCACAGTGCGCTGGTACAGATAGTCACAGTGCGCTGGTACAGATAGTCACAGTGCGCTGGTACAGATAGTCACAGTGCGCTGGTACAGATAGTCACAGTGCGCTGGTACAGATAGTCACAGTGCGCTGGTACAGATAGTCACAGTGCGCTGGTACAGATAGTCACAGTGCGCTGGTACAGATAGTCACAGTGCGCTGGTACAGATAGTCACAGTGCGCTGGTACAGATAGTCACAGTGCGCTGGTACAGATAGTCACAGTGCGCTGGTACAGATAGTCACAGTGCGCTGGTACAGATAGTCACAGTGCGCTGGTACAGATAGTCACAGTGCGCTGGTACAGATAGTCACAGTGCGCTGGTACAGATAGTCACAGTGCGCTGGTACAGATAGTCACAGTGCGCTGGTACAGATAGTCACAGTGCGCTGGTACAGATAGTCACAGTGCGCTGGTACAGATAGTCACAGTGCGCTGGTACAGATAGTCACAGTGCGCTGGTACAGATAGTCACAGTGCGCTGGTACAGATAGTCACAGTGCGCTGGTACAGATAGTCACAGTGCGCTGGTACAGATAGTCACAGTGCGCTGGTACAGATAGTCACAGTGCGCTGGTACAGATAGTCACAGTGCGCTGGTACAGATAGTCACAGTGCGCTGGTACAGATAGTCACAGTGCGCTGGTACAGATAGTCACAGTGCGCTGGTACAGATAGTCACAGTGCGCTGGTACAGATAGTCACAGTGCGCTGGTACAGATAGTCACAGTGCGCTGGTACAGATAGTCACAGTGCGCTGGTACAGATAGTCACAGTGCGCTGGTACAGATAGTCACAGTGCGCTGGTACAGATAGTCACAGTGCGCTGGTACAGATAGTCACAGTGCGCTGGTACAGATAGTCACAGTGCGCTGGTACAGATAGTCACAGTGCGCTGGTACAGATAGTCACAGTGCGCTGGTACAGATAGTCACAGTGCGCTGGTACAGATAGTCACAGTGCGCTGGTACAGATAGTCACAGTGCGCTGGTACAGATAGTCACAGTGCGCTGGTACAGATAGTCACAGTGCGCTGGTACAGATAGTCACAGTGCGCTGGTACAGATAGTCACAGTGCGCTGGTACAGATAGTCACAGTGCGCTGGTACAGATAGTCACAGTGCGCTGGTACAGATAGTCACAGTGCGCTGGTACAGATAGTCACAGTGCGCTGGTACAGATAGTCACAGTGCGCTGGTACAGATAGTCACAGTGCGCTGGTACAGATAGTCACAGTGCGCTGGTTCAGATAGTCACAGTGCGCTGGTACAGATAGTCACAGTGCGCTGGTACAGATAGTCACAGTGCGCTGGTACAGATAGTCACAGTGCGCTGGTACAGATAGTCACAGTGCGCTGGTACAGATAGTCACAGTGCGCTGGTACAGATAGTCACAGTGCGCTGGTACAGATAGTCACAGTGCGCTGGTACAGATAGTCACAGTGCGCTGGTACAGATAGTCACAGTGCGCTGGTACAGATAGTCACAGTGCGCTGGTACAGATAGTCACAGTGCGCTGGTACAGATAGTCACAGTGCGCTGGTACAGATAGTCACAGTGCGCTGGTACAGATAGTCACAGTGCGCTGGTACAGATAGTCACAGTGCGCTGGTACAGATAGTCACAGTGCGCTGGTACAGATAGTCACAGTGCGCTGGTACAGATAGTCACAGTGCGCTGGTACAGATAGTCACAGTGCGCTGGTACAGATAGTCACAGTGCGCTGGTACAGATAGTCACAGTGCGCTGGTACAGATAGTCACAGTGCGCTGGTACAGATAGTCACAGTGCGCTGGTACAGATAGTCACAGTGCGCTGGTACAGATAGTCACAGTGCGCTGGTACAGATAGTCACAGTGCGCTGGTACAGATAGTCACAGTGCGCTGGTACAGATAGTCACAGTGCGCTGGTACAGATAGTCACAGTGCGCTGGTACAGATAGTCACAGTGCGCTGGTACAGATAGTCACAGTGCGCTGGTACAGATAGTCACAGTGCGCTGGTACAGATAGTCACAGTGCGCTGGTACAGATAGTCACAGTGCGCTGGTACAGATAGTCACAGTGCGCTGGTACAGATAGTCACAGTGCGCTGGTACAGATAGTCACAGTGCGCTGGTACAGATAGTCACAGTGCGCTGGTACAGATAGTCACAGTGCGCTGGTACAGATAGTCACAGTGCTCTGGTACAGATAGTCACAGTGCGCTGGTACAGATAGTCACAGTGCGCTGGTACAGATAGTCACAGTGCGCTGGTACAGATAGTCACAGTGCGCTGGTACAGATAGTCACAGTGCGCTGGTGACAGATAGTCACAGTGCGCTGGTACAGATAGTCACAGTGCGCTGGTACAGATAGTCACAGTGCGCTGGTACAGATAGTCACAGTGCGCTGGTACAGATAGTCACAGTGCGCTGGTACAGATAGTCACAGTGCGCTGGTACAGATAGTCACAGTGCGCTGGTACAGATAGTCACAGTGCGCTGGTACAGATAGTCACAGTGCGCTGGTACAGATAGTCACAGTGCGCTGGTACAGATAGTCACAGTGCGCTGGTACAGATAGTCACAGTGCGCTGGTACAGATAGTCACAGTGCGCTGTACAGATAGTCACAGTGCGCTGGTACAGATAGTCACAGTGCGCTGGTACAGATAGTCACAGTGCGCTGGTACAGATAGTCACAGTGCGCTGGTACAGATAGTCACAGTGCGCTGGTACAGATAGTCACAGTGCTCTGGTACAGATAGTCACAGTGCGCTGGTACAGATAGTCACAGTGCGCTGGTACAGATAGTCACAGTGCGCTGGTACAGATAGTCACAGTGCGCTGGTACAGATAGTCACAGTGCGCTGGTACAGATAGTCACAGTGCGCTGGTACAGATAGTCACAGTGCGCTGGTACAGATAGTCACAGTGCGCTGGTACAGATAGTCACAGTGCGCTGGTACAGATAGTCACAGTGCGCTGGTACAGATAGTCACAGTGCGCTGGTACAGATAGTCACAGTGCGCTGGTACAGATAGTCACAGTGCGCTGGTACAGATAGTCACAGTGCGCTGGTACAGATAGTCACAGTGCGCTGGTAGAGATAGACACCGTGCGCTGGTACAGATAGTCACTGTGCTCTCGAACAGAGAGTCACAGTGCGACTGGTACAGATAGTCACAGTGCGCTGGTACAGATAGTCACAGTGCGCTGGTACAGATAGTCACAGTGCGCTGGTACAGATAGTCACAGTGCGCTGGTACAGATAGTCACGGTGCGCTGGTACAGATAGTCACAGTGCGCTGGTACAGATAGTCACAGTGCGCTGGTACAGATAGTCACAGTGCGCTGGTACAGATAGTCACAGTGCGCTGGTACAGATAGTCACAGTGCGCTGGTACAGATAGTCACAGTGCGCTGGTACAGATAGTCACAGTGCACTGGTACAGATAGTCACAGTGCGCTGGTACAGATAGTCACAGTGCGCTGGTACAGATAGTCACAGTGCGCTGGTACAGATAGTCACAGTGCGCTGGTACAGATAGTCACAGTGCGCTGGTACAGATAGTCACAGTGCGCTGGTACAGATAGTCACAGTGCGCTGGTACAGATAGTCACAGTGCGCTGGTACAGATAGTCACAGTGCGCTGGTACAGATAGTCACAGTGCGCTGGTACAGATAGTCACAGTGCGCTGGTACAGATAGTCACAGTGCGCTGGTACAGATAGTCACAGTGCGCTGGTACAGATAGTCACAGTGCGCTGGTACAGATAGTCACAGTGCGCTGGTACAGATAGTCACAGTGCGCTGGTACAGATAGTCACAGTGCGCTGGTACAGATAGTCACAGTGCGCTGGTACAGATAGTCACAGTGCGCTGGTACAGATAGTCACAGTGCGCTGGTACAGATAGTCACAGTGCGCTGGTACAGATAGTCACAGTGCGCTGGTACAGATAGTCACAGTGCGCTGGTACAGATAGTCACAGTGCGCTGGTACAGATAGTCACAGTGCGCTGGTACAGATAGTCACAGTGCGCTGGTACAGATAGTCACAGTGCGCTGGTACAGATAGTCACAGTGCGCTGGTACAGATAGTCACAGTGCGCTGGTACAGATAGTCACAGTGCGCTGGTACAGATAGTCACAGTGCGCTGGTACAGATAGTCACAGTGCGCTGGTACAGATAGTCACAGTGCGCTGGTACAGATAGTCACAGTGCGCTGGTACAGATAGTCACAGTGCGCTGGTACAGATAGTCACAGTGCGCTGGTACAGATAGTCACAGTGCGCTGGTACAGATAGTCACAGTGCGCTGGTACAGATAGTCACAGTGCGCTGGTGCAGATAGTCACAGTGCTCTGGTACAGATAGTCACAGTGCGCTGGTACAGATAGTCACAGTGCGCTGGTACAGATAGTCACAGTGCGCTGGTACAGATAGTCACAGTGCGCTGGTACAGATAGTCACAGTGCGCTGGTACAGATAGTCACAGTGCGCTGGTACAGATAGTCACAGTGCGCTGGTACAGATAGTCACAGTGCGCTGGTACAGATAGTCACAGTGCGCTGGTACAGATAGTCACAGTGCGCTGGTACAGATAGTCACAGTGCGCTGGTACAGATAGTCACAGTGCGCTGGTACAGATAGTCACAGTGCGCTGGTACAGATAGTCACAGTGCGCTGGTACAGATAGTCACAGTGCGCTGGTACAGATAGTCACAGTGCGCTGGTACAGATAGTCACAGTGCGCTGGTACAGATAGTCACAGTGCGCTGGTACAGATAGTCACAGTGCGCTGGTACAGATAGTCACAGTGCGCTGGTACAGATAGTCACAGTGCGCTGGTACAGATAGTCACAGTGCTCTGGTACAGATAGTCACAGTGCGCTGGTACAGATAGTCACAGTGCGCTGGTACAGATAGTCACAGTGCGCTGGTACAGATAGTCACAGTGCGCTGGTACAGATAGTCACAGTGCGCTGGTACAGATAGTCACAGTGCGCTGGTACAGATAGTCACAGTGCGCTGGTACAGATAGTCACAGTGCGCTGGTACAGATAGTCACAGTGCGCTGGTACAGATAGTCACAGTGCGCTGGTGCAGATAGTCACAGTGCGCTGGTACAGATAGTCACAGTGCGCTGGTACAGATAGTCACAGTGCGCTGGTACAGATAGTCACAGTGCGCTGGTACAGATAGTCACAGTGCGCTGGTACAGATAGTCACAGTGCGCTGGTACAGATAGTCACAGTGCGCTGGTACAGATAGTCACAGTGCGCTGGTACAGATAGTCACAGTGCGCTGGTACAGATAGTCACAGTGCGCTGGTACAGATAGTCACAGTGCGCTGGTACAGATAGTCACAGTGCGCTGGTACAGATAGTCACAGTGCGCTGGTACAGATAGTCACAGTGCGCTGGTACAGATAGTCACAGTGCGCTGGTACAGATAGTCACAGTGCGCTGGTACAGATAGTCACAGTGCGCTGGTGCAGATAGTCACAGTGCGCTGGTACAGATAGTCACAGTGCGCTGGTACAGATAGTCACAGTGCGCTGGTACAGATAGTCACAGTGCGCTGGTACAGATAGTCACAGTGCGCTGGTACAGATAGTCACAGTGCGCTGGTACAGATAGTCACAGTGCGCTGGTACAGATAGTCACAGTGCGCTGGTACAGATAGTCACAGTGCGCTGGTACAGATAGTCACGTGCGCTGGTACAGATAGTCACAGTGCGCTGGTACAGATAGTCACAGTGCGCTGGTACAGATAGTCACAGTGCGCTGGTACAGATAGTCACAGTGCTCTGGTACAGATAGTCACAGTGCGCTGGTACAGATAGTCACAGTGCGCTGGTACAGATAGTCACAGTGCGCTGGTACAGATAGTCACAGTGCCTGGTACAGATAGTCACAGTGCGCTGGTACAGATAGTCACAGTGCGCTGGTACAGATAGTCACAGTGCGCTGGTACAGATTCAGATAGTCACAGTGCGCTGGTACAGATAGTCACAGTGCGCTGGTACAGATAGTCACAGTGCGCTGGTACAGATAGTCACAGTGCGCTGGTACAGATAGTCACAGTGCGCTGGTACAGATAGTCACAGTGCGCTGGTACAGATAGTCACAGTGCGCTGGTACAGATAGTCACAGTGCGCTGGTACAGATAGTCACAGTGCGCTGGTACAGATAGTCACAGTGCGCTGGTACAGATAGTCACAGTGCGCTGGTACAGATAGTCACAGTGCGCTGGTACAGATAGTCACAGTGCGCTGGTACAGATAGTCACAGTGCGCTGGTACAGATAGTCACAGTGCGCTGGTACAGATAGTCACAGTGCCCTGGTACAGATAGTCACAGTGCGCTGGTACAGATAGTCACAGTGCGCTGGTACAGATAGTCACAGTGCGCTGGTACAGATAGTCACAGTGCGCTGGTACAGATAGTCACAGTGCGCTGGTACAGATAGTCACAGTGCGCTGGTACAGATAGTCACAGTGCGCTGGTACAGATAGTCACAGTGCGTTGGTACAGATAGTCACAGTGCGCTGGTACAGATAGTCACAGTGCGTTGGTACAGATAGTCACAGTGCGCTGGTACAGATAGTCACAGTGCGCTGGTACAGATAGTCACAGTGCGCTGGCGCAGATAGTCACAGTGCGCTGGTGGAGATAGTCACAGTGCGCTGGTACAGATAGTCACAGTGCGCTGGTACAGATAGTCACAGTGCACTGGTGGAGATAGTCACAGTGCACTGGTGCAGATAGTCACAGTGCGCTGGTACAGATAGTCACTGTGCTCTGGTACAGATAGTCACAATGGACTGGTACAGATAGTCACAGTGCGCTGGCACAGATAGTCACAGTGCGCTGGTACAGATAGTCACAGTGCGCTGGTACAGATAGTCACAGTGCGCTGGTACAGATAGTCACAGTGCGCTGGTACAGATAGTCACAGTGCGCTGGTACAGATAGTCACAGTGCGCTGGTACAGATAGTCACAGTGCGCTGGTACAGATAGTCACAGTGCGCTGGTACAGATAGTCACAGTGCGCTGGTACAGATAGTCACAGTGCGCTGGTACAGATAGTCACAGTGCGCTGGTACAGATAGTCACAGTGCGCTGGCGCAGATAGTCACAGTGCGCTGGTACAGATAGTCACAGTGCGCTGGTACAGATAGTCACAGTGCACTGGTACAGATAGTCACTGTGCTCTCGTACAGATAGTCACAGTGCGCTGGTACCGATAGTCACCGTGCGCTGGTACAGATAGTCACAGTGCGCTGGTACAGATAGTCATAGTGCGCTGGTGCAGATAGTCACTGTGCTCTGGTACAGATAGTCACAGTGCGTTGGTACAGATAGTCACAGTGCACTGGTACAGATAGTCACAGTGCGCTGGTACAGATAGTCACAGTGCTCTGGTACAGATAGTCACAGTGCGCTGGTACAGATAGTCACAGTGCACTGGTACAGATAGTCACAGTGCTCTGGTACAGATAGTCACATTGCGCTGGTACAGATAGTCACAGTGCGCTGGTACAGATAGTCACAGTGCGCTGGTACAGAGAGTCACTGTGCTCTGGTGCAGGTAGTCACTGTGCTCTGGTACAGATAGTCACAGTGCGCTGGTGCAGATAGTCACTGTGCTCTGGTACAGATAGTCACAGTGCGTTGGTACAGATAGTCACAGTGCACTGGTACAGATAGTCACAGTGCGCTGGTACAGATAGTCACAGTGCGCTGGTACAGATAGTCACAGTGCACTGGTGCAGATAGTCACAGTGCGCTGGTACAGATAGTCACAGTGCGCTGGTACAGATAGTCACTGTGCTCTGGTACAGATAGTCACTGTGCTCTGGTGCAGATAGTCACTGTGTTCTGGTACAGATCATCACAGGGCACTGGCACAGATCGTCACAGGGCGTTGGTACAGATCGTCACAAGACTTGGAGAAATTGGCAAGTTACGCTTGTACAGATAGTCTCAGTGTGCTGGCATAGATAGTTACCTTCTGCTGGTACAGACAATTACAATGCGCTGGTACAGATAGTCACAGTGCGCTGGTACAGATAGTCACAGTGCGCTGGTACAGATAGTCACAGTGCGCTGGTACAGAAAGTCACTGTGCTCTGGTACAGATAGTGACAGTGCGCTGGTACAGAAAGTCACTGTGCTCTCGTACAGATAGTGACAGTGCGCTGGTACAGATAGTCACAGTGCGCTGGTACAGATAGTCACAGTGCGCTGGTACAGATAGTCACAGTGCGCTGGTGCAGATAGTCACAGTGCGCTGGTACAGATACTCACAGTGCGCTGGTACAGAATGTCACAGTGCGCTGGTACAGATAGTCACAGTGCTCTGGTACAGATAGTCACAGTGCGCTGGTACAGATAGTCACAGTGCGCTGGTACAGATAGTCACAGTGCGCTGGTACAGATAGTCACAGTGCACTGGTACAGATAGTAACAGTGCGCTGGTACAGAGAGTCACTGTGATCTGGTGCAGATAGTCACTGTGCTCTGGTACAGATAGTCACAGTGCGCTGGTGCAGATAGTCACTGTGCGCTGGTACAGATAGTCACAGTGCGCTGGTGCAGATAGTCACAGTGCGCTGGTACAGATAGTCACAGTGCGCTGGTACAGATAGTCACAGTGCACTGGTGCAGATAGTCACAGTGCGCTGGTACAGATAGTCACAGTGCGCTGGTACAGATAGTCACAGTGCGCTGGTACAGATAGTCACAGTGCGCTGGTACAGATAGTCACAGTGCGCTGGTACAGATAGTCACTGTGCTCTGGTGCAGATAGTCACTGTGCTCTGGTACAGATAGTCACTGTGCTCTGGTGCAGATAGTCACAGGGCACCTGTACAGACCGTCACAGGGCGTTGGTACAGATTGTCACAAGCGCTGGAGAAATTGGCAAGTTACGCTTGTACAGATAGTCTCAGTGTGCTGGCATAGATAGTTACCTTCTGCTGGTACAGACAATTACAATGCGCTGGTACAGAGATTCGCAATGCGTGGGTACAGATAGTCACAGTGCGCTGGTACAGACAGTCACAGTGCGCTGGTACAGATAGTCACAGTGCGCTGGTACAGATAGTCACAGTGCACTGGTACAGATAGTCACAGTGCGCTGGTACAGATAGTCACAGTGCACTGGTGCAGATAGTGACAGTGCGCTGGTACAGATAGTCACAGTGCGCTGGTACAGATAGTCACTGTGCGCTGGTACAGATAGTGACAGTGCGCTGGTACAGATAGTCACAGTGCGCTGGTACAGATAGTCACAGTGCGCTGGTACAGATAGTCACTGTGCGCTGGTACAGATGGTCACTGTGCGCTGGTGCAGATAGTGACAGTGCGCTGGTACAGATAGTCACTGTGCGCTGGTACAGATAGTGACAGTGCGCTGGTACAGATAGTCACAGTGCGCTGGTGCAGATAGTCACAGTGCGCTGGTACAGATAGTCACAGTGCACTGGTACAGATAGTCACAGTGCGCTGGTACAGATAGTCACAGTGCGCTGGTACAGATAGTCACAGTGCTCTGGTACAGATAGTCACAGTGCGCTGGTACAGATAGTCACAGTGCGCTGGTACAGATAGTCACAGTGCGCTGGTACAGATAGTCACAGTGCGCTGGTACAGATAGTCACAGTGCGCTGGTACAGATAGTCACAGTGCGCTGGTACAGATAGTCACAGTGCGCTGGTACAGATAGTCACAGTGCTCTGGTGCAGATAGTCACAGTGCGCTGGTACAGATAGTCACAGTGCGCTGGTACAGATAGTCACAGTGCGCTGGTACAGATAGTCACAGTGCGCTGGTACAGATAGTCACAGTGCGCTGGTACAGATAGTCACAGTGCGCTGGTACAGATAGTCACAGTGCGCTGGTACAGATAGTCACAGTGCGCTGGTACAGATAGTCACAGTGCGCTGGTACAGATAGTCACAGTGCACTGGTGCAGATAGTCACAGTGCGCTGGTACAGATAGTCACAGTGCGCTGGTACAGATAGTCACAGTGCACTGGTGCAGATAGTCACAGTGCGCTGGTACAGATAGTCACAGTGCGCTGGTACAGATAGTCACAGTGTGCTGGTACAGATAGTCACAGTGCACTGGTACAGATAGTGACAGTGCGCTGGTGCAGATAGTCACAGTGAGCTGGTACAGATAGTCACTGTGCTCTCGTACAGATAGTCACTGTGCTCTCGGTACAGATAGTCACAGTGCGCTGGTACAGATAGTCACAGTGCGCTGGTACAGATAGTCACAGTGCGCTGGTACAGATAGTGACAGTGCGCTGGTACAGATAGTGACAGTGCGCTGGTACAGATAGTGACAGTGCGCTGGTACAGATAGTCACAGTGCGCTGGTACAGATAGTCACAGTGCGCTGGTACAGATAGTGACAGTGCGCTGGTACAGATAGTCACAGTGCGCTGGTACAGATAGTCACAGTGCGCTGGTACAGATAGTGACAGTGCGCTGGTACAGATAGTCACAGTGCGCTGGTAGAGATAGTCACAGTGCGCTGGTACAGATAGTCACAGTGCGCTGGTACAGATAGTGACAGTGCGCTGGTACAGATAGTCACAGTGCGCTGGTACAGATAGTCACAGTGCGCTGGTACAGATAGTGACAGTGCGCTGGTACAGATAGTGACAGTGCGCTGGTACAGATAGTCACAGTGCGCTGGTACAGTGAGTCACAGTGCGCTGGTGCAGATAGTCACTGTGGTCTGGTACAGATAGTCACAATGCACTGGTGCAGATAGTCACAGTGCACTGGTACAGATAGTCACAGTGTACTGGTACAGATAGTCACAGTGCGCTGGTACAGATAGTCACAGTGCACTGGTACAGATAGTCACAGTGTACTGGTACAGATAGTCACAGTGCGCTGGTACAGATAGTCACAGTGCGCTGGTACAGATAGTCACAGTGCACTGGTACAGATAGTCACAGTGCGCTGGTACAGATAGTCACAGTGCGCTGGTGCAGATAATCACAGTGCACTGGTACAGATAGTCACAGTGCGCTGGTACAGATAGTCACAGCGCGCTGGTACAGATAGTCACAGTGCTCTCGTACAGATAGTCACAGTGCACTGGTACAGATAGTCACAGTGCGCTGGTACAGATAGTCACAGTGCGCTGGTGCAGATAATCACAGTGTACTGGTACAGATAGTCACAGTGCGCTGGTACAGATAGTCACAGTGCGCTGGTACAGATAGTCACAATGCACTGGTGCAGATAATCACAGTGCACTGGTACAGATAGTCACAGTGCACTGGTGCAGATAGTCACAGTGCGCTGGTGCAGATAGTCACAGTGCGCTGGTACAGATAGTCACAGTGCGCTGGTGCAGATAATCACAGTGCGCTGGTACAGATAGTCACAGTGCACTGGTGCAGATAGTCACAGTGCGCTGGTGCAGATAGTCACAGTGCGCTGGTACAGATAGTCACAGTGCGCTGGTACAGATAGTCACAGTGCACTGGTACAGATAGTCACAGTGCGCTGGTGGAGATAGTCACAGTGCGCTGGTACAGATAGTCACAGTGCGCTGGTGGAGATAGTCACAGTGCGCTGGTACAGATAGTCACAGTGCGCTGGTACAGATAGTCACTGTGCGCTGGTACAGATAGTCACAGTGCACTGGTACAGATGGTCACTGTGCGCTGGTACAGATAGTCACAGTGCACTGGTACAGATAGTCACAGTGCGCTGGTACAGATAGTCACAGTGCGCTGGTGGAGATAGTCACAGTGCGCTGGTACAGATAGTCACAGTGCGCTGGTACAGATAGTCACTGTGCGCTGGTACAGATAGTCACAGTGCACTGGTACAGATGGTCACAGTGCGCTGGTACAGATAGTCACAGTGCACTGGTACAGATAGTCACAGTGCACTGGTACAGATAGTCACAGTGCGCTGGTACAGATAGTCACAGTGCGCTGGTACAGATAGTCACTGTGCGCTGGTACAGATAGTCACTGTGCACTGGTGCAGATAGTCACAGTGCGCTGGTACAGATAGTCACAGTGTGCTGGTACAGATAGTCACAGTGCGCTGGTACAGATAGTCACAGTGCGTTGGTACAGATAGTCACAGTGCGCTGGTACAGATAGTCACAGTGCGTTGGTACAGATAATCACAGTGCGCTGGTACAGATAGTCACAGTGCGCTGGTACAGATAGTCACAGTGCGCTGGCGCAGATAGTCACAGTGCGCTGGTGGAGATAGTCACAGTGCACTGGTACAGATAGTCACAGTGCGCTGGTACAGATAGTCACAGTGCGCTGGTACAGATAGTCACAGTGCGCTGGCGCAGATAGTCACAGTGCGCTGGTGGAGATAGTCACAGTGCGCTGTTACAGATAGTCACAGTGCGCTGGTACAGATAGTCACAGTGCGCTGGTACAGATAGTCACAGTGCACTGGTGGAGATAGTCACAGTGCACTGGTGCAGATAGTCACAGTGCACTGGTACAGATAGTCACTGTGCTCTGGTACAGATAGTCACAGTGGACTGGTACAGATAGTCACAGTGCGCTGGCACAGATAGTCACTGTGCTCTGGTACAGATAGTCACAGTGGACTGGTACAGATAGTCACAGTGCGCTGGTACAGATAGTCACAGTGCGCTGGTACAGATAGTCACAGTGCGCTGGTGCAGATAGTCACTGTGCTCTGGTACAGATAGTCACAGTGCGCTGGTACAGATAGTCACAGTGCGCTGGTACAGATAGTCACAGTGCGCTGGTACAGATAGTCACAGTGCGCTGGTGCAGATAGTCACAGTGCGCTGGCACAGATAGTCACAGTGCGCTGGTACAGATAGTCACAGTGCGCTGGTAGCAGATAGTCACAGTGCGCTGGTACAGATAGTGACAGTGCGCTGGTACAGATAGTCACAGTGCGCTGGTACAGATAGTCACAGTGCGCTGGTGCAGATAGTCACTGTGCTCTGGTACAGATAGTCACAGTGCGTTGGTACAGATAGTCACAGTGCGTTGGTACAGATAGTCACAGTGCACTGGTGCAGATAGTCACTGTGCTCTGGTACAGATAGTCACAGTGCGTTGGTACAGATAGTCACAGTGCACTGGTACAGATAGTGACAGTGCGCTGGTACAGATAGTCACAGTGCTCTGGTACAGATAGTCACAGTGCGCTGGTACAGATAGTCACAGTGCACTGGTACAGATAGTCACAGTGCTCTGGTACAGATAGTCACATTGCGCTGGTACAGATAGTCACAGTGCGCTGGTACAGATAGTCACAGTGCGCTGGTACAGAGAGTCACTGTGCTCTGGTGCAGATAGTCACTGTGCTCTGGTACAGATAGTCACAGTGCGCTGGTGCAGATAGTCACTGTGCTCTGGTACAGATAGTCACAGTGCGTTGGTACAGATAGTCACAGTGCACTGGTACAGATAGTCACAGTGCGCTGGTACAGATAGTCACAGTGCGCTGGTACAGATAGTCACAGTGCACTGGTGCAGATAGTCACAGTGCGCTGGTACAGATAGTCACAGTGCGCTGGTACAGATAATCACAGTGCGCTGGTACAGATAGTCACAGTGCACTGGTGCAGATAGTCACAGTGCACTGGTACAGATAGTCACAGTGCGCTGGTACAGATAGTCACTGTGCTCTGGTGCAGATAGTCACTGTGCTCTGGTACAGATAGTCACTGTGCTCTGGTGCAGATAGTCACTGTGTTCTGGTACAGATCATCACAGGGCACTGGTACAGATCGTCACAGTGCGCTGGTACAGATAGTCACAGTGCACTGGTGCAGATAGTCACAGTGCACTGGTACAGATAGTCACAGTGCGCTGGTACAGATAGTCACAGTGCACTGGTACAGATAGTCACAGTGCGCTGGTACAGATAGTCACAGTGCACTGGTACAGATAGTCACAGTGCGCTGGTACAGATAGTCACAGTGCACTGGTGCAGATAGTCACAGTGCGCTGGTACAGATAGTCACAATGCACTGGTGCAGATAGTCACAGTGCACTGGTACAGATAGTCACAGTGCGCTGGTACAGATAGTCACAGTGGACTGGTGCAGATAGTCACAGTGCACTGGTACAGATGGTCACAGTGCGGTAGTACAGATAGTTACAGTGCGCTGATGCAGAGTCACAGTGCGCTGGTGCAGATAGTCACAGTGCGCTGGCACAGATAGTCACTGTGCTCTGGTGCAGATAGTCACTGTGTTCTGGGACAGATCATCACAGGGCACTGGTACAGATCGTCACAGTGCGCTGGTACAGATAGTCACAGTGCACTGGTGCAGATAGTCACAGTGCACTGGTACAGATAGTCACAGTGCGCTGGTACAGATAGTCACAGTGCACTGGTACAGATAGTCACAGTGCGCTGGTACAGATAGTCACAGTGCACTGGTACAGATAGTCACAGTGCGCTGGTACAGATAGTCACAGTGCACTGGTGCAGATAGTCACAGTGCGCTGGTACAGATAGTCACAGTGCACTGGTACAGATAGTCACTGTGCTCTGGTACAGATAGTCACAGTGCGCTGGTACAGATAGTCACAATGCACTGGTGCAGATAGTCACAGTGCACTGGTACAGATAGTCACAGTGCGCTGGTACAGATAGTCACAGTGGACTGGTGCAGATAGTCACAGTGCACTGGTACAGATGGTCACAGTGCGGTAGTACAGATAGTCACAGTGCGCTGATGCAGAGTCACAGTGCGCTGGTGCAGATAGTCACAGTGCGCTGGCACAGATAGTCAGTGCGCTGGTAGAGAGAACCTGAACCTGTTCAGCTCGGTGTTGACTCCTTTCCAGACCTTATAATTGTAACCCATGTTTGCAGAGAGTTCGCTTTCAGCTCGGTTTTTCATGGCGCTAAATGAAGCCTTTTGTCTCAATCCTCTGAGGAAAATAAGTGCATTGTTGTTGACAATTTAAGACACAGAAATGGCAGAATGATGGTGTAAAATTGCAAGTTTTTACTATCCAATATTCTTTTCTGACTGAACCGCAGCAACAATAGAAAGGTGATGTTGAAATGTGGACCTGGGTTACTTCCGCAAGTCGAAAGAAGGAAGGTATGGTTTCAGCACTATCATTACCATCCAAACGAAAGATACTTTTGGCAAGTCTTCAGTAAAGACGGGAGAAACTGAAGAGTTACGTCACAGGAGGGTTGTGATTTGATTGGCCAAGAAAGGACCTGCTGGTAAGCTGCGGTGACTGGTGAGTAGTTTTTCTTTTCATTTCTGTATTTTTGTGTTTTTCTTTTGTTTTTTGGCCTTGTAGTTGTATAAGTTAACCTAAGGTCTAAGACATGGCAAGAAATTCCAGACCCGTGTCATGCTCCTCATGTGCGATGTGGGAGCTCAGGGACACGTCCACCTACCCTGGTTCCTTCACGTGTAAGAAGTGTGTCCAGCTGCAGCTCCTGTTAGACTGCTTGATGGCTCTGGAGCTGTGCGTGGACTCACTTTGGACCACTTTTTGGTTGGCACTAAACAGTGAAATGACTAATGCATGTGGAAATGGTACAGCAGTTATCAGGTCTGTCAAGGCAGCCTTGAGGAGGAGTTTATAGAATGTATCCATGATAGTTTCCTAGAACAGGATACAATGAAACCTATGAGGGAACAAGCGGTCCTCAATCTGGTCCTCTGTAATGAGACAGGATTGATTAATGATCTCATAGTTAGGGATCCTCTCGGAAGGAGCGATCACAATATGGTGCAATTTAAAATATAGATGGAGGGTGAGAAGGTAAAATTAAAATTTTGTGCTTAAACAAAGGAGATTACAATGGGATGAGAGAAGAGCTAGCTGAGGTAGACTGGGAGCAAAGACTTTATGGTGAAACAGTTGAGGAACAGTGGAGAGAAGAACTAGCTCACAGTGTTCAGCAAATGTTTAAGCCATCAAAAAGGAAGGACGGTAGCAAGAGGGAAAATCAACCATGGATATTGAAGTAGATAAGGGAGAGTATCAAATTGAAGGAAAAAGCATATAAAGTGGCAAAGATTAGTGGGAGACTAGAGGACTGGGAAATCTTTAGGGGGCAACAGAAAGCTACTAAAAAAGCTATAAAGAAGAGTAAGATAGATTATGAGAGTAAACAAGGTGCCACACAAAAGGTTGCTGCATAAGATAATGAAGCATGGCATTAAGTGTAAAGTAGTAGCATGGATAGAGGATTGGTTCATTAATAGAAAGCAAAGAGTGGGGATTAATGAGTGTTTCTCTAGTTAGCAATCGGTAGCTAGTGGTGTCCCTCAGGGATCAGTGTTGGGCCCACAATTGTTCACAATTTATATAGATGATTTTGAGTTGGGGACCAAGTACAATGTGTCCAAGTTTGCAGACATTAAGATGAGTGGTAAAGCAAAAAGTGCAGAGGATACTGGAAGTCTGCAGAGTGATTTGAATAGTTGAAGTGAATCGGCTAGGGTCTGGCAGATGGAATACAATGTTGACCAATGTGAAGTTATCCATTTTGGTAGGAATAACAGCAAAAGTGATGGTTATTTAAATGATAAAATATTAAAACATGCTTCTGTGCAGAGAGTCCTGGGTGTGCTAGTGCATGAGTCGCAAAAAGTTGGTATACAGGTGCAACAGGTGATTAAGAAGGCGAATGGAATTTTGTCCTTCATTGCTAGAGGGATGGAGTTTAAGACTAGGGAGGTTATGCTGCAATTGTATAAGGTGTTAGTGAGGCCACACCTGGAGTATTGTGTTCAGTTTTGGCCTCCTTGCCTGATAAAGGACATACTGACGCTGGAGGATTTGCAGAGGAGATTCTTGAGTTGAGGGGGTTGTATTACAAGGAGAGGTTGAGTAGACTGAGACTACTTGTTGGAATTAAGAAGGATGTGGGGGGATCTTATAGAAACATGTACAATTATGAAGGGAATAGATAGGATAGATGCGGGGGATTGTTTCCACTGGCAGATGATTGCAGAACTAGGGGGCATAGCCTCAAAATAAGGCAAAGTACTTTTAGGACTGAGTTTAGGAGGAACCTATTCGCCCAAAGGGTTGTGAATCTATGGAATTCCCTGCCCAGTGAAGTAGTTGGGGCTCCTTCATTAACTGTTTTCAAGATAAAGATTGTCATGATAATGTCGCTTTATGAAATATTTGGCTGCTCATGTTACTGGAGTGATGTCAGAGTGTGGGTGGAGCTGAGCTCTGGTTCTGCTTTTTAGTTTCACTTTGGGAAAAGCTTGCGTGGGTCTGTCTTTTTGGTTTCGTTTTTTCGGTGTGTTACAGCTGAAGTCAGACAAAACAGAGGTACTGTTGATCTCTCTGCCATGAAGGACTGTCTCTTTTGTTAAGTTTGTTAAGTCTTCTGGGTGTTAAAAGGACAGCATACAGATTACTTAGTTTTTTTTTCTTTGGGGGTGTATTTGATTTACTGGTTGCTAAGATGTTCACTGTTTGTTTTAGAAAGGTTAACTTGAGTTCGTAGAATAAACATTGTTTTGTTTTATTAAAAAAAAAATACTTTTCCATTTCTGCTGTACCACACCTGTAGAATCATAGAATTTACAGTGCAGAAGGAGGCCATTCGGCCCAACGAGTCTGCACCGGCTCCTGCAAAGATCACCCTACCCAAGGTTAACACCTCCACCCTATCACCATAACCCAATAACCCCACCCACCACTAAGGGCAATTTTGGACACTAAGGGCAATTTATCATGGCCAATCCACCTAACCTGCACATCTTTGGACTGTGGGAGGAAACCGGAACACCCGGAGGAAACCCATGCACACACGGGGAGGATGTGCAGACTCCATACAGACAGTGACCCAAGCCGGAATCGGACCTGGGACCCTGGAGCTGTGAAGCGATTGTGCTACCCACAATGCTACCGTGCTGCCATGTGCTCCCCATACCACAATCTATTAAAAGTTGTAGGTCAGGTGAACTCCATGATACACTTTGGGGTCTCTAAACCCTGGCCCATAATAAGATAGATAGTTTTTTGAAGAATAAAGGTTATGGTGTTCGGGTGGGAAAGTGGAGCTGAGCCCGCAAAAGATCAGTCGTGATCCCATTGAATACAGGCTCGAGGGGCCAGATGGCCTACTTCTGCTCCTAGTTCTTGTAAGGAGTGAGGTATTTTCAGAGTGGAAAGTGGATGATCTGCATCAAGAGGAGGGATTGGATCTTCTGTTACAATTTTTGGATACGTTTTGCAAAAGGGATGAGTTATTGGAAGCTTATGAAGTCTGGGCAGTAGGATCAATCCATCGAAGAATATATCATGGATTTTGCTAAATGTCGCAAGAGATTACATAGATTAACATTTGATATTCCAAATTCCATATCTGCATTTAAATTACTGGCCTGTGCCAGTATTTCCCATGCTGATTGTTTTCTGGTATTAACAGAGGAAAGAAACTCCAGAGATCAAATGGCTTCCTAAAACATTCCTGAGAAAACAGCCGTCCCCAGCCACTCTCTCAGCATATGCAAACAAAATCGCCGTAAAGCACTTCAATACTGGCTCAGTTCCAAAGTCGACCAAACATTGACGGAAATTCCAAAACAGAGATTGGGTTAAAAAGACAGGAGGTTTGAAATTGGGAATAAAAAGCACGCCTGGGACGGTGACTGCAGATGTTTAAACATGGGCATGGTTACTGATGTTTCAGATGTGATTCCCATTATCAATATGCGATGGTCTTGAAGTAACCCATGAGACAGATTTGTCAGAGACTGAAAACGATGATGGTGACTACCATGATGGAATTGTATTGGCCGCTGAGAGTTTGAATCCAGGAATCATATTGATTGCCAATTCCTTCAACATTGCAGTTTTGGACAGTGGCTGCCCTTCTACAGTGTGTGGTGTGGACTGCTTAATTGCTGACTGGGGTCTCACACGGAGAAAGACCAGCGAAAGGTCAGGGAGTATGAAAGGGGCACCTGCATCAAAGATGACAATACATTAACATCCTCCACAGGAGTAGTCCTCCCTTGTAAGATCGCAGAGATCAATCTGTTTTCAGTACTGATGTGGTTTGTAGCGAGATACCGCAATTGAGTCAGTCTGCGATGAAGGCTCAGATGATGCTAGATATGAAGAATCATCGAGCCATGAAGTGGTCTTTGGAAAATATGTGGATCTGCATTTTACTCGATCTGGCTTTTACCCCTTACCCCATTACACCAGAGGAAGTCAGAGATTTCTCATCAAAAAATTCATGAAGTTTTGTTAACCAATGAGAATTAGGAGGACAAAAAGATCACCTGGAAATTACACAGACGGTTTGCACATCCAGCGCCACAGAAAGTGAAGACTAGAAAGAACAAAAAACAGCACGGCACAGGAACTGGCCCTTTGGCCCTCCAAGCCTGCACCAATCGTAATAGCTGTCCAAACTAAAACTTTCTGCACTTCTGGGGTCCGTATTCCTCTATTTCCATCCTCTACATGTATTCATCAAGATGCTTCTTAAATGTCACTATTGTACCTGCTTCTACTTTGAGATGCAGGAGTGCATGATGAAGGATATGACGACCTTATTGAACTGCTCAATACAAAATCTGCTTTAAATAGCACAAGACACCACAGCATCCTGTTGTGAGCTTCCTATTAGCAAGGGAGTTTAATGACGTAGTGGCAATGAACTTGAATGTTTGTGGTAAGGACAGGAAACTTATATACTACACTTCATAGGTATGGCTACCACATTTAGCCTATCCACTGTGAGACACAGTAAAGACAAAAACGATCATTTTGATAATGTCATGCAAAAGTGGGTAGGGACAGGACACCAACTTTCCTGACAGATAATGGTGGGGAATTGGCAAAGAGGAATTTCAAGCTATGTTTGAGAATTTAAATATTGCAATTTAAAAAAAAATTTTTAAATAGAATTTACAGTGCAGAAGAAGGCCATTCGGCCCATCGAGTCTGCACCGGCTCCTGGAAAGAGCACCCTACCCAAGGTTAACACCTCCACCCTATCCCCATAACCCAGTAACCCCACCCAACACTAAGGGCAATTTTGGACACTAAGGGCAATTTATCTTGTCCAATCCACCTAGCTTGCACATCTTTGGACTGTGGGAGGAAACAGGAGCACCCAGAGGAAACCCACGCACACACGGGGAGGATGTGCAGACTCCACACAAACAGTGACCCAAGCCGGAATCGAACCTGGGACCCTGGAGCTGTGAAGCGATTGTGCTAACCACAATGCTACCGTGCACACTGTACCTGAGAACCCTTCAGTAATGGTCTTTGTGAAAGAAATCATGCAGTAATAGGCAACATGGTGGCAAAGTGGTTAGCACTGTTGCCTCACGGCCAGGGACCCGGATTAAATTCTGGTCTTGGGTGACTGTGTGGAGTTTGTACATTCTCCCTGTGTCTGTGTGGGTTTCCTTCTATTTCCTCCCACAGTACAAAGGTGCCCAGGATAGGTGGATTGGCGATGCTAAATTTCCCTTTAGTGTTCAAAGGTGTCCAGGTTAGGTGGGGTTACAGGGGTAGGGTGGGGGATGGGTCGAGGTAGCATGCTCTTTCGGAGAGTCAGTGCATACTCAATGGGCCAAATGGTTTTCTTCTGCACTGTTGTATAAGGATTCTACGATTCTATGGATAAATTATTGACTGATCAATCGGATTGTAAATTGAAAACGGTATTGGCATGGGCGGTACACACAAAGAACTCTTTGGAAACGGGTGGGGGGTACAGTCCATTCCATTGGGTGTGCGGAAGAAATACAAAGTTGTCTTCCCTACTATCAGATGTTCCCCCATCTTTAGAAGGGATGAGCATGAGTTCTACTGTTTCTGCTGATCTAAATGCCTTGCTCGCAGGCAGAAAAGCCTTCATTAAATCTGAGGTTTTGGAGAGAATTCGGCAAGCCTTATGGCACGGCATAAAGCCATCGGGGATACAATTTCGGCAAGGGGATATGGTATATTATAAAAGGGAAGGTTTAAAGAGTGGGAAGAACAGAAAAGGTAATCCTAGACAACAGGTATAATAGGAATTATTCCAGAGTCTATAGAATCCTGGAAGATGACTACTAATGCATCCACTATTTCTAGAGCCATTTCCTGAAATGCTATTGGGTGTAGATCATCAGGCCCTGGGGAATTATCAGCCTTCAATCCCATTAATTTCCCCATTTCTCTACTAATATTGATTCCTAGGATGTCGGGACTGACATATGAGGAGATATTGAGTTGGTTAGGATTATATTCGCTGGAACTCAGAAAATTGATGGGGATCTCCAAGAAACCTATAAAATTCTAACAGGTCTCGGCAAGGTAGATGCAGGAAGGACGTTCCCAATGGTGGTGTGTCCAGAACCAGGGGTCACAGGCTGAGGACATAGGTTAGACCATTTAGGACGGAGATGGGGAGAAATTTCTTCACACAGAGAGTGATGAGCCTGTGAAAATCATTACCACAGGAAGTAGTTGAAGCTAAAACATTATACGTTTTCAGGAAGCATATATATCACTTAGGGTGAAGGAGATCAAAGGATATGGTTGGAAAGCGGGATTAGGCCATTGAGCTGGATGATCAATCACGATCATAATGAATGGCAGAGCAGGCTTGAGGGGCCGAATGGCCTCCGCCTGCTCCTATTTTCTAAGTTTTTATGTTTCTAACGCCAAAGAAAGATTAGTAGCTAGAGGCTTTGAAGAGAGATTACGGGTTCAGGATGTCAGCGTGGACTCACCTACTGCAGGGGAAATGAGTTTGAAGATTTTTTGGGGAGGTGACAATGTGGTGCAGAGGTTAGCACTGTTACCTGTGGCGCTGAGGACCCGGGTTTGATCCCGGCCCTGCATCCCTGTCTGTGTGGAGTTTGCATATTCTCCCCGTGTCGGAGTAATTCTCACCCCCACAACCCAAAGACGTGCAGGTTGGGTGGATTGGCCACACTAAATTGTCCCTTAATTGGAAAAAGAAATGAATAATTGGGTCCTCTAAATTTTTCAAAAATAAGATTTTTTTTGACTATGTTGACATCAAATTCCTGGGAATGCAAATCTATTGCCATCAAGGCTGAGTTTTTATAAGGGGAGTATTTTCAAAGGAAAGCTATTGAAATTGGCCAAGCTTGTTTACGGATTGAATGATGCGTCAAATGTTCCGTAATTTTCAGTGAGGTCTGTCCTGTTGAAAATAGGCTGCATTCAGTTAATGGCAGAATCTGCAATATTCTCCTGGTACCATAAAGAGAAACTAGCTGGAATTTTCATCATGCATGCTGATGATTCCTGTGGGAAGGCTGTTACATTTGATGTGGAGATGCCAGCGTTGGACACAGTAAGAAGTCTTTCCACACCAGGTTAAAGTCCAACAGGTTTGTTTTGAATCACTAGCTTTCAGAGCACTGCTCCTTCTTCAGGTGAATGAAGAGGTAGGTTCCAGAAACATATATATCAACAAAGTAAAAAATGCAAGATGATACTTTGAATGAGAGTCTTTGCGGGTAATTAAGTCTTTACAGGTCCAGATGGAGCAGCTTAAAGAGGTGTGAATTGTTTCAAGCCAGAACCTCTCTGGCTACATCGAGGGCATCTTGAAACCCATCGTACAAGGAACATCCTGCTTCTGTCACGATACAACAGACTTCTATCCAGGAACATTCCTCGTTACAATGGACATCTCAGCACTCTACACCAGCAACCCCCATGATGAAGGCATTGCTGCAACAGCCTCAGTACTCAACACCGACAACTGCCAATCTCCAAACGCAATTCTGCAACTCATCCGCTTCATTCTGGATCATAATGTCTTCACCTTCGACAATAAGTTCTTCATCCAGACACACGGAACAGCCATGGGGACCAAATCCGTACCACAACATGCCAAAATCTTCCTGCACAAGTTTGAACAAGACCTCCTCACTGCACAGGACCTTCAATCGACGTTATACACCAGATACATCAACGACACTTTTTTTCCTTTGGGCCCACGGCAAAGAATCACTGAAACGACTATACGATGACATCAATAAGTTCCATCCCACCATCAGACTCACCATGGACTACTCTCCAAAATCGGTTGCATTCTTGGACATACGCATCTCCATCAAGGACGGTCACCTCAGCACTTCACTTTGCTGCAAGCCCACGATGCTCCAGTTTTCCAGCTTCGAGCCCAAACACATTAATGAAGCCATCCCCTATGGACAAGCCCTCTGTATACACAGGATCTGCTCAGATGAGGAGGAGCATGACATACATATTTCGGACGCTGAAAGATGCCCTCATACGAACGGGATATGGCGCTCGATTCGTCGATCGACAGTTCCAAGGCGCCGCAGCAAAAAAACGCACCGACCTCCTCAGAAGACAAACATGGGTTACAACCAGCTAAGCACCCTTCGGCGTCCAGTTTGGAGCAGAGAAACTACGACGACATCTTCGCAGCCTTCAGCATGTCATCGATGAAGATGAACATCTTGCCAAGGTCATCCCCATAACCCCACTAGTTGCCTTCAAACAACCACGCAACCTCAAACAAACCATTGTTTGCAGCAAACGACCCAGCCTTCAGAACAGCGACCATGACACCACACAACCCTGCCATGGCAATCTCGGCAAGACATGTCAGATCGTTGACATGGGTACCACCATTACATGCGAGGACACCACCCACCAGGTACATGGTACATACTCGAGCAACTCGGCCAACGTTGTCTACCTCATATGCTGCAAGGAAGGATGTCCCGAATTGTGGTACTTTGGCGAGACAACGCTGCGACAATGGATGAACGGACATCGCGCAACAATCGCCAGGTAGGAATGTTTCCTTCCAGTCGGGGAACACTTCAGTAGTCAAGGGCATTCAGCCTCTGATCTTCGGGTAGCGTTCTCCAAGGCGACCTTCAGGATGTGCGACAACGCAGAATCGCCAAACAGAAACTTAGATCCAAAGCTTTGACAAATATTCAAAACATTAGCTCTTTTCTCTCCCTCCAGATGCTGCCAGACTTGCTGAGATTTTCCAGCATTTTCTCTTTCATTTCAGACTCCAGCATCCGCAGTAATTTGCTTTTAACTTAGAGCCAAGTTCCGCTCACATGAGTACAGCCTCAACCGGTACCTCGGATTCATGTCATCCAGCAGAGGGCAGTAGAGTGGAGCTACTGATTGGCTGTTCCGGGGAAATTTGCATACGTGCAGTGCGGTCAGCGTAATTTGAAGGTGGTTTGTGGAGGGGCTGTTGTCAGGTGACAGTTAAACCTGAAACACTTCCTCAGTGTTTTCCCCCCCTACCCCCTCCTCTAACCAAAAAAAAAACAACCGCAGTCATTGGGAAGCGGGAGCGGCCTCCGGATTTTCGGCGGGAGCAGGTGCCTGTCGGGAAGGTGAGTACCTGTATACAAGTCAGGCGGTTGCTAAACCCGAGACACTACACTTGTAGTGTCCTCCACCCTTCCACCTCCTCTAACCTAAGGGGTTGAGGGAATATCAGGTAAGCTCTTCCTTTCTTTTTGTTGTTTTTTATCTCGAGGGGATGGCAGGGAAGGCAGTACAATGCTCCTCCTGCAGAATGTTTGAGGTGAGGGACGCCGTTAGTGTCCCTGCTGATTTCATCTGTGAGAAGTGCACCCAACTCCAGCTCCTCAGAAAACCGTGTTAGGGAACTGGAGCTGGATGAACTTCGGATCATTCAGGAGGCAGAGGTGGTCATAGAAAGGAGCTTCAGGGAGGTAGTTACGCCAAAGAATAAAGATAGATGGGTGATGGTGAGAGGGGCTGGGGGGTAGCAGTCAGTACAGGAATCGCCTGTGGTCGTTCCCGTTAGTAACAGGTATACCGCTTTGGATACTGCTGGGAGGGGACGACTTACCAGGGGTCAGCCATGGGGTACAGGTCCCTGGCACAGAGTCTGTCCCTGTTTCTCAGAAGGGAAGGGAGGAGAGGAGTAGAGCATTAGTCACTGGAGACTCCATAGTTAGGGGGATAGATAGGAGATTCTGTGGGAACGAGAGAGACTCGCAGTTGGTGTGTTGCCTCCCAGGTGCCAGGGTCCGCGATGTCTCTGATCGTGTTTTCGGGATCCTTAAGGGGGAGGGGCAGCAGCCCCAAGTCATGGTCCACATATGTACCAACGACAGAGGTAGGAAAAGGGATAGGGGTGTAAGGCAGGAACTCAGGGAGCTAGGGTGGAAACTTAGATCCAGGACAAACATAGAACATAGAACGATACAGAGCAGTACAGGCCCTTCGGCCCTCGATGTTGCACCGACATGGAATAAATCTAAAGGCCATCTAACCTACACTATGCCCTTATCATCCATATGCTTATCCAATAAATTTTTAAATGCCCTCAATGTTGGCGTGTTCACTACTGTTGCAGGTAGGGCATTCCACGGCCTCACCACTCTTTGCGTAAAAAACCCACCTCTGACCTCTGTCCTATATCTATTACCCCTCAATTTAAGGCTATGTCCCCTCGTGCTAGCCACCTCCATCCGCGGGAGAAGGCTCTCGCTGTCCACCCTATCTAACCCTCTGATCATTTTGTATGCCTCTATTAAGTCACCTCTTAACCTTCTTCTCTCTAACGAAAACAACCTCAAGTCCATCAGCCTTTCCTCATAAGATTTTCCCTCCATACCAGGCAACATCCTGGTAAATCTCCTCTGCACCCGTTCCAAAGCTTCCACGTCCTTCCTATAATGAGGCGACCAGAACTGTACGCAATACTCCAAATGCGGCCGTACTAGAGTTTTGTACAACTGCAACATGACCTCATGGCTCCGGAACTCAATCCCTCTACCAATAAAGGCCAACACACCATAGGCCTTCTTCACAACCCTATCAACCTGGGTGGCAACTTTCAGGGATCTATGTACATGGACACCGAGATCCCTCTGCTCATCCACACTACCAAGAATTTTACCATTAGCCAAATATTCCGCATTTCTGTTATTCTTTCCAAAGTGAATCACCTCACACTTCTCCACATTAAACTCCATTTGCCACCTCTCAGCCCAGCTCTGCAGCTTATCTATGTCCCTCTGTAACCTGCAACATCCTTCCGCACTGTCTACAACTCCACCGACTTTAGTGTCGTCTGCAAATTTACTCACCCATCCTTCTGCGCCCTCCTCTAGGTCATTTATAAAAATGACAAACAGCAACGGCCCCAGAACAGATCCTTGTGGTACGCCACTCGTAACTGAACTCCATTCTGAACATTTCCCATCACTACCACTCTCTGTCTTCTTTCAACTAGCCAATTTCTGATCCACATCTCTAAATCACCCTCAATCCCCAGCCTCCGTATTTTCTGCAATAGCCGACCGTGGGGAACCTTATCAAACGCTTTACTGAAATCCATATACACCACATCAACTGCTCTACCCTCGTCTACCTGTTCAGTCACCTTCTCAAAGAACTCGATAAGGTTTGTGAGGCATGACCTACCCTTCACAAAACCATGCTGACTGTCCCTAATCATATTATTCCTATCTAGATGATTATAAATCGTATCTTTTATAATCCTCTCCAAGACTTTACCCACCACAGACGTTAGGCTCACCGGCCTATAGTTACCGGGGTTATCTCTACTCCCCTTCTGAACAAAGGGACCACATTTGCTATCCTCCAGTCCTCTGGCACTATTCCTGTAGCCAATGATGACCTAAAAATCAAAGCCAAAGGCTCAGCAATCTCTTCCCTGGCTTCCCAGAGAATCCTAGGATAAATCCCATCCGGCCCCGGGGACTTATCTATTTTCACCTTGTCCAGAATTGCCAACACTTCTTCCCTACGCACCTCAATGCCATCTATTCTAACAGAGTTATTATCTCTGGGTTGTTACCAGTGCCATGTGCTAGCCAGTCGAGGAACAGGGAGAGAGAGCACCCTACCCAAGGTTAACACCTCCACCCTATCCCCATAACCCAGTAACCCCACCCAACACTAAGGGCAATTTTGGACACTAAGGGCAATTTATCATGTCCAATCCACCTAACTTGCACATCTTTGGGACTGTGGGAGGAAAACCGGAGTACCCGGAGGAAACCTACGCACACACGGGGAGGATGTGCAGACTCCGCACAGACAGTGACCCAAGCCGGAATCGACCCTGGAGCTGTGAAGCGATTGTGCTATCCACAATGCTACCGTGCTGCCCACATCGGCATATGGACGATAAGGAAATAGTGTAGAGGGACTTTAGAGGGGTTTCACAGGACAGCGCAACATCAAGGGCCAAAGGGCCTGTACTGCGCTGTAATGTTCTATGTTCTATGTCGCATTACATTCACCCCCCACCATGAAGCCTGGGCTTGCAAAATCCTACCAACTGTCCTGGCTTGAGACAATTCACACCTCTTTAACCTTTGATTATCCCTCTCTCCAGTTTCTCCGACTGGACCTGTAGAGAATTAATTACCTGCAAAGAGTCGCTTTCAAAGTATCGTCTTGCATTTTTGACTTTGTCCATATATATGTTTCTGGAACCTACCTCTTTGTTCATCTGAGGAAGGAGCAGTGGTCCGAAAGCTAGTGATTCGAAACAAAAAGGGGCAGCAGGATAGCATGGTGGTTAGCTTAAATGCTTCACAGCTCCAGGGTCCCAGGTTCGATTCCCGGCTGGGTCACTGTCTGTGTGGAGTCTGCACGTCCTCCCCCTGTGTGCGTGGGTTTCCTCCGGGTGCTCCGGTTTCCTTCCACAGTCCAAAGATGTGCGGGTTAGGTGGATTGGCCATGCTAAATTGCCCGTAGTGTCCTAATAAAAAAGTAAGGTTAAGGGGGGAGTTGTTGGATTACGGGTATAGGGTGGATACGTGGGTTTGAGTAGGGTGATCATGGCTCGGCACAACATTGAGGGCCGAAGGGCCTGTTCTGTGCTGCACTGTTCTATATTCTATGTTAAACCTGTTAGACTTTAACCTGGTGTTGTAAGATTTCTTACTGTTATATTTGAGCAAGGGTAATTGAAAAGATTCAATATTAAGTTGGAAATCAGTCGCAAATTAAGATCCCAGACTGGAAAGGGGCAAATTTTAGTGTCTAAAAGTTGAACTGGAGCAGTTTGATTGAAAACGCATTTTGGGAGATAAAACAGTAGATGAAAAATAGGAGATTTGCAAAGGAGAGATGAATAGGGTGCAAGCTAGGTACCATAAAACCACAAGATATAGGAGCAGAATTAGGCCACTTGGCCCAACGAGTCTGCTCCACTATTCATGCATGGCTGATATTTTTCTCATCCCCATTCTCCTGCCTTCTCCCCATAACCCCTTAGTAATCAACAACCTTAAAGACACTCAGTGAATTGGCCTCCATAGCCGTCTGCGGCAAAGAGTTCCACAGATTCACCACCCTCTGGCTGAACAAATTCCTCCTCATCTCTGTTTTAAAGGAGCATCCCTTTAGTCTGAGATTGTGTCCTCCGTTTCTAGTTTTTTCCGAAAAGTGGAAATATCCTCTGCACGTCCACTGTATCCAGGACTATAAGTTTCAATAAGATCCCCCCTCATCCTTCTTATCTCCAACGAGTACAAACCCAGAGTCCTCAACCGTTCCTCATACAACAAGCTCTTTATTCCAGGGATCATTCTTGTGAGCCTCCTCTGGACGCTTTCCAAGGTCAGCACATCCTTCCTTCGATACGGGGCCCAAAATTGCTCACAACACTCCAAATGTGGTCTGACCAGAGCCTTATACAGCCTCAGAAGTACACCCCTGATCTTGTATCCTAGCCCTCTTGATATGAATGCTAACATTACATTTGCCTTCTCAACTGCCGACTGAACCTGCACGTTAACCGTAAGAGAATCATAAACAAGGACTCCCAGGACCCTTTGTGCTTCTGATTTGCTCAGCATTTCCCCACTGAGAAAACCATGAGAAATAGGTCACAGATTATACCGTGCAGAAAGGGGCCATTCAGCCCATCAAGTCTGCACCGGCCCTTGGAAAGAGCATCCCACTTAAGCCCACATCTCCACCCCTATTCCTGTAACCCCATCTAACCTTTTTGTTTTGGGCCAGTCCACCTCACCTGCATATCTTTGGACTGTGGGAGGAGGCATAGAATATAAAAGCAGGGAAGTGATGCTACATCTCTACAAATCATTGGTCAGACCACATTTGAGTATTGAACAAAATGAGTCAGGGATGACACTGAACCAGTAACCATATCCAGAAAGTGTTCGATAAATCCTTACAAAATGAAGATCCAGCTGCCAAGGATGAAACAGAACAACTGAGAAGTTTGATTGGACAGTTCACTGGCTGTGCAGTCACTGGACCTGATGATCGCATGGCATTTTAGAGCTGAGTACCATGATGAAATATGTTTTGGTTGAGGAAATTCTTCAAGAAAATAAAATCCTAAAAAAGTTACTTTTGGAAAGATGTGTGCTCAAGTTGGGTCAGCCAGAAGATGTGAGGTTGGAAATTTTTAGTGATGTCTCACAAGCCAATCTCCCGGATGGATACCCTAGCACAGCAGGGTTTATCATACTCTTTGTGGAACAAAATGAGAACTGTAGTCCACTAGCTTGGGAGGCCAAGAAAATAAAAAGAGTCATAAAAGCATATTAGCTGCGGGAACAATTCTATTGGTAGAAGCACTGAGTATGGGGACTTGATTGTCCAAAAATATTGTCAGAACCTTATATAAGTGCAATGTGAGAAAAAGTTACCCATTAACTGTTATGGTTTCTTTGGGGCAATGTTCATTCAACAAAAAATGCAGCTAACAGAAAACGTGAAGTAGTCAGCTGTGAAACCACAGAAAGCACTTAACATTCTTTGATGTGGTCCAGGAGCTGTCAATCAGAGCTTATTGTGTATAAACATTGTGGTTAGTTTCACTGCTGACTACTTCAAGGCCAAACAAGCGTGAAGGGAGATGAATGAAAAAATGCAGACAGTTGTGGGTGTGTGGAAGCAGTCAGTCATAGCCTTGGAAATGCAATTTTACAGGGAAATTAATGAATGGCTTGCAGATCTGAGGTGGTTTAAACTCAGATGATGTGGTTTTCTCTTTCCAGGAATTGACAGGTGCTGCTTTCCCTGCCTGAGCCAGCAGGTGTGTTCCAGAGGAATTTTAAAGCAGTGGTTTTTGCCACTGTCTCTGTCTGGACTACGTTCGAGCTTCAGATAGGGGTCTCTCTTCCAGGGGCTTTCCAGACAGGGGTCTCTCTTATGGGTGTCTCTTCATTTGTGGTGTCTCTGGTGGGGGTCTCTTTAATTGGTTGGTCTCCGATGGCGGGGGGGGGGGGGGGGGGGGGGGTCACCCCCACACTGTGGGGGAGTGGGCGGGGGGTGAATTGCGTTGCGTGGGTGAGGGGGGCCCAGCTGCCAGACCTCGCTATCGGGCCCTAGGGAAATCCCGCACAATCCTTGGCAAGCATAAATTTGTATGGCAAAAGATTGGGACTTGCTTCCTGATTTGCGCTCCCAGCATGATCCTGAATCAGATGCGATTCAGCTCTTGCAGGAGAACATGGGCTCGATTCTCTGATTTTGAAGCTATGACCAAGAAAGTACCTAGTCTTACGATGAAAAAGCCGCACTAATGTCTGCCGGTGGGGGGCTAGCAGCCGCGCCCCATAAACGCCCGGCGTTCCCGACATAAATGGCCGGAGAATTGCCGAAGTCCGTGGCCACGCATGCACAGGCTACGACCTGCAGCGGTCGCAACCTACAACCTGACGCCGGCCGCGCGCGGATTCCTGCCTGCAGATAATGCCCCTCTGTAACCCCCTCGGCCATCAGAAGTCGACCCATCAGGGCAGAGCATCGGGGGAGGGCCTTCAGGTGACAATCTGAGGCCGTCCCAACGTTGGCAGCACGGTAGCATGGTGGTTAGCATAAAATCCTTCACGCTCCAGGGTCCCAGGTTCGATTCCTCCGGCTGGGTCCTGTCTGTGTGGAGTCTGCACGTCCTCCCCGTGTGTGCGTGGGTTTCCTCCGGGTGCTCCGGTTTCCCTCCCACAGTCCAAGATGTGCGGGTTAGGTGGATTGGCCATGCTAAATTGCCCGTAGTGTCCTAAAAAGTAAGGTTAAGGGGGGGGGGGGGGTTGTTGGGTACGGGGATAGGGTGGATACGTGGGTTTGAGTAGGGTGACCATGCTCGGCACAACATCGAGGGCCGAAGGGCCTGTTCTGTGCTGTACTGTTCTATGTTCTATGTTCTATGTTGTGCGGCATATTCACTGATTATGCCATTTTTGAACGGTGCATAGCATCCGAAAAACAGGCACCGCCCTCGATTTCGGCATCAAAAGGGATTCTCTGCCCGATCGCCGAATCGGCAAGCAGAGAATCCCGCCTATAGTCTCCCAAACAGAGAATCCAGTCCTTATGTGATCATTTGTGTTTTTTATAATGTATATTGGTAAAGGAATTACGGGAGTCATAGATGTAGGAATGTGGCATTTACGTTTGTTGAGATATAAAAGAATGTTTTTTTTCTTTTAAAACTTGAGGAAAAGAGGGGATTCTATCAATGTGCTGTGAATCGGCGTGTATAAACAATTGCCTTTTTAAGGGGATTGCTATCATATATGTGACATGCTTATCCGATAAATACACACAGCAGAATGGAGGGTTATTGTGCGTTGCAAGCTGTATGGAAGTGTCTCACACAAAAGCCAAGCTTGAACCTCAGAGACCAGACTGGATTGATTCTTCCACCATAGCCCTGGTTGTGAGTAACCACTCGCACTGCTCACAGTAATTACTGGACAAATACCATCTCCATTTAAAGGTTCTTACCTCACTAAACTAGAACATGTCCAGGCCAATGACAGCCCTGATAAACCGTTGAACCAGATGACAGATCCTTCTGGACTTGGCAGGACACAATCTTGGACACGGTGTAAGGGCACCATTTCTGTAGGAACATAAACATTCACCACTTAATGATGGTTCACATTCGCAAATGGTCTCCTCCCTTGTCTGTTTAGTCTCATAGAAACTCATTATGCTACTCCCTGATTTAATGATGGAATTAAGTGAACATTCTGTTCTCATGCTACAATATCATTGCCCAGACTCTCTCTCCCTCAGGGGTCCAGTCAGACATTGACCTTTACAATCTGATGGCATAAATCGTTCTTTCTCTCATTCCAGTTTATTAAACCATGTAATGAAACTATCTCAATGTTCTGGGTTTATCTCCTACAGAAAAATGGCAGGGTGAAACCACAATTCCTGCCATGAGGCCTGCGTAGATTATTACTCAGCAAGTCCACTGTCCCACTCCGCGTACATTCACTCACATTGGAAAGTACATGCACGGTGTCTGAAATCAAAATACATGCTGATGTTCACCGCAAAATTTCACACAGGAAATTGGCCATCATGCCTTTCAGCTCGGGGTGGATGTGCAGAATTCAACAGCAAAGAATAGAAACCAGCACAGACAACCAATGTCCATTTCCACAAACCTCCTGGCCATTCAGCTACACATCTTCCCTGGGGCTAAAGTGTTAGTTGAAGAGCTGTGTATAAGAGGTGCGTAAATCAGAGACTTCCCCCTTACCCCATGAACTGACAGGATGAATGGTATAAGTAAGGAGTGGGTCCTTCTTGCCATGAGGACATTCAGGTAGAATTTATCCAGCTGCAAATTTCATTAAACAATGGACCATGCAGATCCTGGGATCTTATTATTCTTTCACTGGATGTGGACGAGATCAGCATTTAATACCTATCCCAAATATCCCTTGGGATGGTCGTGGTGAGCTGCCTTCTTGAGCCGCTGCAGGTCCATGTGGTGTAAGTACAACCACAGTGCTGATAGGAAAGCAGATTTTTTTTTTTTTTTTGATCCAGCAACAGTGAAGGAATGGCACTATGTTTCCAGTCAGGATGCTAGTGACTGGAGGGGAACTTGTATCCAGCAGCCCGAAAACCAGCCACCCGCCCGAGACTCCGGACACCCCGGAGCCCGGGTCGGAGGATGACACAGACTCACACTTTCCGTCACAGCTGTCTCCTGCATCCACCACCTTCCAGAGAACACACCCTCGGTTGGACACACTAATAAAAGGAGGCTCTGGAACACTATCTGGTGCACACCACACATCGCATCCGGTACAGCAGGTGGAGGTCGGAACAAGCCAAGGAGCCGGACGGTCGGAGGGCAGGCCAGGCCCCAGGAACTTCTGGAACATCCTGTCATAATATCCACTCATGTACATAATGAAGTGCAGACAGGCAGTGATTGACACACAGGATGACCAGTAAGCACAGTGCAGCCAATCACCAGACAGGACACTACCATTATAAGGCAGAGGGCACCAGGTTTCCCGCTCTCTCTGACCCAGCCACTGAGACAGTCCAGAGTCCACGAGCTAGCCAGTGCAAACACCATGCAGTAAGTCTGGTCAGGCTAGTACAAGGTCTCCAGTCAGTTCAGTGTAGTGTCGACCCACAGCTGAATATGTATATTAGTTCTATCGTTGAATAAAACCGTGTTGGATCTTCTCCAGTGTTCGAGGTCTGTTTCTAGCTTCTCTGCATCAAGTGCAGTCCACATCGAACCAACCTGCCTAAACACATCATGGTACCAGAGTGATACTGAAATTGACGGACCTAACTCGAGTGAATCAGCATTGACCAGCAAGCAGCAATCCGGTGACATGGAAAACATCCAGCCTCCTCCGCAACCTCCGCATCTCCGGCAATCTCGGCGCCAATTGGAATCTTCAACCAAAAGTTCCTCTTGTACATCGAGGCCTCTGACCTCGAAGCCACATCAGATGCCAGGAAGATCGCGCTATTTCTCTCCACAGCGGGGGACCTCACCATCCACATCTACAACTCCCTTACGTTCGTGAAGACGAAGACAAAACAAAATTCAAAACAGTCCAGCTGAGTTCGACAGCCACTGCGACATTGAGGTGAATGAGAGCTTTGAACGGTACATTTTCCAGCAGAGGCTTCAGGGTAAGGATGAACCTTTTCAGTCCTTCTTGCCCCATCTCCGCATCCTAGCACATTCACGTAACATGACCTCGACGGCTGATGCCATGATCCGGGATTAGATCGTTTTCGGGGTCCCACTCCGACTCCCTTCGGCAAGTGATGTCTAGCACGAGGGGACATAGATTTAAATTGAGGGAGATCGATATAGGACAGATGTCAGAGGTAGGTTCTTTACTCAGAGAGTAGTAAGGGCGTGGAATTGCACTGCCTGCAACAGTAGTGGACTCGCCAACATTAAGGGCATTTGGATATGTTTATGGATGGATAAGGGAATAGTGTAGATGGGCTTTTAGAGGGGTTTCACAGGTCGGCGCAACATCGAGGGCTGAAGGGCCTGTACTGCGCTGTAATGTTCTATGTTCTATGTGAGGCGGCACCTTTGGCTGCCTTGTCAGCAGGGAGCATTTCCCTGTGCTTCTGTGGTATTTTCAAAATGGACACTTCACGTGGGCTCTAGTACATCTCGTATCTTCCTTCCCATTGTGGATAGGTTTACCTGCAGCTATGAGAAATCCTCTTCTCCGGCATAATTGGCCAAAATCATGAGCAACTCTCAAAGCTGCATTTTGAGTTTGAGTCTGTCCTTTTGCTATCCGGCATGCCTCTGCCAGGGCTCGTAACTCAGCCTATTGGGCTGACGTCCCTGAGGGCAGACAACCTTTTGCACAATCTCATGTAGGTTTGTGACCTCCCATCTTGCTTTCCGGAGACCATTAGACCACTGACATCTGACCTATATCTATCTCCCCTCAATTTAAAGCTATGTCCCCTCATCACCATCCGAGGAAAAAGGCTCTCACTGTCCACCCTATCTAATCCTCTGATTATCTTGTATGCCTCAATTAAGTCACCTCTTAACTTTCTTCTCTCTAACGAAAACAGCCTCAGGTCCCTCAGCCTTCCCTCATAAGATTTTCCCTCCATACCAGGCAACATCCTGGTAAATCTCCTCTGCACCCTTTCCAATGCTTCCATATCCTTCCTATAGTGTGGCGACCAGAACTGCACGCAATGCTCCAAATGCGGCCGCACCAGAGTTTTCTGCAGCTGCAACGTGACATCATGGCTCCGAAACTCAATCCCTCGACCAATAAAAGCCAACGCACCGTATGCCTTCTTAACAACCCTATCAACCTGGGTGGCAACTTTCAGGGATGTCTGCTCAACCACACCACCAAGAATCTACCATTAGCCCAGTACTCTGTCATCCTCTTATTCCTTCCAAAATGAATCACCTCACAACTTTCTGCATTAAACTCCATTTGCCACCTCTCAGCCCAGCTCCGCAGCTTATCTATGTCCCTCAGTAACTTGTAACATCCTTCTGCACTGTTCTCAACTCCACCAACTTTAATGTCATCTGCAAATTACTCACCCATCCTTCTACGCCTCCTCCAGGTCATTTATAAAAATGACAAACAGCAGTGGCCCCAAAACAGATCCTTGTGATACACACGAGTAACGGGACTCCAGTCTGAACATTTCCCATCAACCACCACCCCTTTGTCTTCTTCCAGCTCACCAATTTCTGATCCAAACTGCTAAATCACCCTGAATCCCATGCCTCCGTATTTTCTGCAATAGCCTACCAGGGGAACCTTATCAAACGCTTTACTGAAATCCATACACACCACATCAACTGCTTTATCCTCGTCCACCCGTTTGGTCACCTTCTCAAAGAACTTAATAAGGTTTGTGAGGCACGACCTACTCTTCACAAAACCGTGTTGACTATCGCTAATCAAATTATTCCTTTCCAGATGATTATAAATCTTATCTCTTATAACCTTTCCAAGACTTTGACCACAACAGAAGTAAGGCTCACTGGTCTCTTGTTACCGGGGTTGTCTCTACTCCTCTTCTTGAACAAGGGGACAACATTTGCTATCCTCCAGTTTTCTGATGTGGAGATGCCGGTGTTGGACTGGGGTGAGCACAGTAAGGAAGGAGCAGTGCTCGGAAAGCTCGTGTTTGAAACAACCTGTTGGACTTTAACCTGGTGTTGTAAGACTTCTTACTCCAGTCTTCTGGCACTATTTCTGTGGACATGATGACATAAAGATCAAAGCCAAAGGCTCAGCAATCTCCTCCCTAGCTTCCCAGAGAATCCTAGGATAAATCCCATCCGGCCCAGGGGACTTATCTATTTTCCACACTTTCCAGAATTGCTAACACCTCCTCCTATGAACCTCAAGCCCTTCTAGTCTAGTACCTGTATCTCGTATTCTCCTCGACAACATTGTCTTTTTCCTGTGTGAATACAGACAAAAAATATTCATTAGCACCTCTCCTAACTCTCAGACTCCATGCACAACTTACCACTACTGTCCTTGACTGGTCCTACTCTTACCCGAGTCATTCTTTTATTCCTGACATACCTATAGAAAGCTTTAGGGTTATCCTTGATTCTACCTGCCAAAGACTTCTCATGTCCCCTCCTGGCTCTTCTTAGCTCTCTTTTAGGTTCTTCCTAGCTAACCTGTAACTCTCGAGCGCTCCATAACGAACCTTCATGTCTCATTTTTTCCATAAGCCTCCTTCTTCCTCTTGACAAGTGATTCAATTATTTAGTTAACCACGGTTCCCACGCTCGACCACTTCCTCCCTGCCTGACAGGTATATACTTATCAAGGACACGCATTAGCTGTTCCTTGAACAAGCTCCACATTTCAATTGTGCCCATCCCCTGCAGTTTCCCTCCACTTCCTATGCATCCTAAGTCTTGCCTCATTGCATCATAATTGCCTTTCCCCCAGCTATAAATCTTGCCCTGCGGTATATAACTATCCCTTTCCATCACTAAAGTAAATGTAACTGAATTGTGATCACTATCACCAAAGTGCCCACCTACCTCCAAATCTAGCAGTTGTCCTGGTTCATTAGAAGAGTGCCACTGCGCATGCGTGGACCCTGCGGCGCCCAGTTGATGCTGGGATCAACGGCTGGAGCGGCATGGGCTGCTTGAGTGTCGTGCTGACCCCCTGTAAGGGCCAGAATTGCTGATCCTGAGGCCATGTTGATGCTGTCGAGAAAAGCGACGGCGTTTCCAACGGCGTCAACACTTAGTCTCAGGATCAGAGAAGCCCGACCAATATTTTGAAAATTTGAAAATTTAGAATTTAACTATTTCCGTACAAAGCCATTAATCTCGCACTATCACTGGACTCTTGTCTTTTATTTGAAAAATAAAAGATCCTACAGTCTCCATCTCAACACATATGCCATCTCTGTTAGAACATAGAACATAGAACGATACAGCGCAGTACAGGCCCTTCGGCCCTCGATGTTGCACCGACATGGAAAAAATCTAAAGGCCATCTAACCTACACTATGCCCTTATCATCCATATGCTTATCCATAAACTTTTAAATGCCCCCAATGTTGGCGAGTTCACTACTGTTGCAGGTAGGGCATTCCACGGCCTCACCACTCTTTGCGTAAAAAAACCCACCTCTGACCTCTGTCCTATATCTATTACCCCTCAATTTAAGGCTATGTCCCCTCGTGCTAGCCACCTCCATCCGCGGGAGAAGTCTCTCGCTGTCCACCCTTAGTTATGGTCTTGCTCTTGCCATTGTGCCCACTAACCTTTCTTTCCAAATGTTTCTCAAAATCTGTCTGAAAAGTGCAACTCTGCCAATCCTGTCCTGCCTGCAGCTATATTTCATCAATTTCCTCACTGCCCCCAATTTTTTCAATAAGTCGCAAAATGATTTTGTTATTGTGTTTCAGGCAATTTAATAGGCTCTTAATAATATTTTTAGATATGTCATTCTTACTTTCTTTAAACTTTGCTGCTCCCAGACATTTGTCAGCTTTATCTCTTTTCCTACCTTTGCTCCCAAGTCTTCTATTTAGGCTGCAATAACAGTCCCTGACTGGATAACTCTGGTAAACGTGCTCACACAGGGCTGAATGGCTTCCAGTTTCTATGACACTGACAAACACAACTCAGGCAGGAGGTCTGGTAGCACAGTGCCAGTCACCTTTTGAGTTTTGATACGGGTTAATAGAGAAAGGAAAGGCTTCATAGCACCATGGTCCCAGGTTCGATTCCCGGCTTGGATCACTGTCTGTGCGGAGTCTGCATATTCTCCCGTGTCTGCGTGGGTTTCCTCCGGGTGCTCCTGTTTCCTCCCACAGTCCAAAGATGTGCAGGTTAGGTGGATTGGCCATGCTAAATTGCTCTTAGTGTCCAAAAAGGTTAGGAGGGGCTATTGGGTTACGGGGACAGGGTGGAAGTGAGGGCTTAAGTGGGTCGGTGCAGACTCGATGGGCCGAATGGCCTCCTTTTGCACTTAGGTGAAAGTTCATGCCATTGAAATTATGATCGAGATTGACACATGGATAAAGTTTGTGATGAGATAAATGTTGGCAAACGTCCTTTAGTGGGGCAGTTAAATGTAGTTTCCAAAGCATCAAATTACTAAACTACCAATCGCCTTTATTGTCAAAATCCTGAAACAGGCTTTCAGTGGATATCATTTCCAAAAATGTAATAAAAACCATTCCAACTCTCAAAAATCTTGTATGCGACCTGCATATTTCTCGTCTCTGTAGACCTGGAGGTATTCCCCATTAACCCCTGTGAAGGTCTCAGCTATGGAGCGGTCACATACAGAAATAGCAAGAGTCTCAATTACACATTATTTAAACAAACACTGCTTGCTCATGTGATCATCTTTTTTAATATTGCATGAACAAAACAGTTGATTGCTGAGCTTTATTTATTATATTGAAATGCAGCAGGATTCCCCACCGTCAGTATGTTCATGGTGCTGTGAAAGAGCCAATCTTTACAGAAACAAAGGAGCTAGAGGAAGACATTCAGCCCTTCTCGTCTCTTCTGCCACTTAATTAGACGTTGGTTTATCTGTACATTAGTTTCAAAACCCTTTTATACTCTCACCCAATGAAAATCTATCAATTTTGGTTTTGACATTTTCAACTGATCTCCAGTCAAAACAACATTTTGTGAGTGAGTTTTTGATCACATCTCTGAATATCTCCTTTTGGCTGAATGTTTACACTTGCTTTGCCGAAATTGAGCTCTGTGGGATATTCCAGTAACATTAAAGGTCCTGTAATAATGTCACAGTATCAACACATCTACTGCACTGTAAATCCAATCTAATTCTTCACCAATTTTACAATAGCATCACAAATATAAGATAAGAATATGATTTTCAATGTAGTGCCTTTAATATCACCAAGGTATCTCAGAATCCCTGACAGCTATTGAAATACATTTGCTGCTGTAAAATATAGCAACCAATTATCACACAGTGAGATCCCACAACCTCATTGACAATCTAGTTGAGTGGTTAATAATAGTGCGGATACAGCATTTCTCCTTTTCCAATAAAGCCCACAGGATATTTTGTTACACAAAAACACTCTTCAAGTTTCAGCCAAGAGGCAGTAGCCAAGAAAATGCAGGAGTCTCAGTCTGGGCTCGAGTCTGGGCTGTGGCCAGGATACCCTGCTGAGCCAGAGGTGAGAAAACCCAACTAATCCACAATGAATATGTGGTCAGTGGACATTGCATTCACAACAAAACCAGACAATGGTTTTCAGGGAATCTCAATTAATCAATGCAAGCAAATGTAGTAAGTTGACTCCACCAGTTAAGTACAAACAATGAACATTTATTAACACAACATGCTATGTACCGACTGGTGCAGTTATGATGCTTTCAGTCTCCCTCCTGGTTCGAACTATGCAAAATCCCACGCTCTGCTCAGCGGTTCCCACATGCTAACTATCGATTGCACAAGGTCACATGATCTTTCAGGCGATCGCCCCTTAAAAGGAGTCAGTTACTCCATCCCTCCCCCTCTAAGTTCCTTAATCTACAGAATGATAGTTAAGTTATACAGTTCCCCAAAAATTTCAACAATGAATATTTCTAATCAGTCCATCAAAAAAATCAGTCTCTTGTGGCTTCCGCTTCCTTGGAGAGCAGCACAACTCCTCCAACTGGGCTTCTTCTGTTGGGGTACTTCCTGCAGACACTGTCACACAAGATCTCTCTTCTGGAAATGAGGCTTGAATCTCCTGTTTCAGTTGGAACAATGTTCTCACCTGTCACAAGCTGATTGGAGGTTTTACTTCTTGGGCAGCCAACAATACCTCCAGCTGAGCAGCTCAGTGGCGCAGTGGATAGCATTGCTGCCTCACGGTGCCGAGGTCCCAAGATCAATCCCGGGTCTGGGTCACTGTCCGTGTACCCAAAAGATGTGCAGGGTAGGTGGATTGGCCATGCTAAATTGCCCCTTAATTGGAATGATGTGGAGATGCTGGCGTTGGACTGGGGAGAGCACAGTAAGAAGTCTTACAATACCAGGTTAAAGTCCAACATGTTTGTTTCAAACACCAGCTTTCGGAGCACTGCTCCTTCCTCAGGTGAACCTTAATTGGAAGATTCCTTAATTGGAAGAAATGAAATGAAATGAAAATCGCTTATTGTCACAAGTAGGCTTCAATGAAGTTACTGTGAAAAGCCCCTAGTCGCCACATTCCGGCGCCTGTCCGGGGAGGCTGGTACGGGAATTGAACCGTGCTGCTGGCCTGCCTTGGTCTGTTTTCAAAGCCAGGTACCCTAAATTTATTTATTTTTTTAAACGATACCTCCAGCTGGCACAAACAAATCAGGCTGTAACACTGGCTCCTGGGACACATCTCCCCCACACAGATGTTCCACATATTTCCTCAAAATCCTGACCTGTGCTCTTACTTCAGAAGATAAAGGTCCTGATTCAGCCACAATTCCTGTAACCCAGCTTGGAACATTCCTGAAATTCCTCACACTAACTGGTCATTTATTTTAAAAGATGTTGCATTGAAAAGTTGAATCATGGTTCCTCTTTTGGTTGCACTGTTTACCCTTCCCACAAAATTTGTTAACATCAGACTTAGCCTGCTCCCACCAAAAGTTCTGAAGACATACCTGTTTGAGTGACAGGTGGTCCTGTATGCTGAGGGAACTGACCTACCTTTGTTCCAATGATGTAGCAGGCTGTTTCTTTAAGCCAGCCTTGAATCTTTCAATTCAGAAAGTCCATTTAATGAGGGACGTTACGGTGCAGATCTGATGTGTCTGATTCCATTGGATAAATGGCTTGTAAAAGCCGTTTCATTATCTGACACGAGTACTTTATGAAGCACGAAGCACTGTAAAGCTTCTCAACTATAACCTGGGCGGTTGTGGAACCACTTGGAGTGGGCATCTACCAACAGCACCATTCTTGCCAAAAGGTTTTCTTACATAATCCATGTGGATTCGCATCCATGGCCGACCTGGCCATTCCCCAAGATGCAAAGGGACTGCAGCAGATATACATTCTGCTGCAACTGGCACTGATCACAGCGTTTCAATAATCTCTCAATGTTGGTGTTGATACCTGGCCACCAAGCATAGCTCTGCTAAGCATCTTCAGGTATCTGCAGATAACCTGGGTCACATTGGGATTCAAAAAGACGAGGTGCTGGGCGTCTTGACAAATATTAAGGTGGATAAGACCCCAGGGCCTGAGGGATCTACCCCAGAATGCTGAAGGAGGCAAGACAGGAAATTGCTGAGGCCTTGATAGAAATCTTTGGATCCTCACTGTGATGTCCCGGAGGGCTGGAAAATTGCCAATGTTGTTCCTTTGTTTAAGAAGGCTAGCAAGGATAATTCAGGGAGCTACAGGCTGGTGAACTTTACGTCAGTGGTAGGGAAATTACTGGAGAGAATTCTTTGCGACAGGATCTACTCCCATTTGGAAGCAAGTGGATATATTAGCGAGAGGCAGCACGATTTTGTGAAGCTGAGGTTGTGTCTCACTAACTTGATAGAGTTTTTCGAGGAGGTCACAAAGATGGTTGATGCAGGTAGGGTAGTGGATGTTGCCTATATGGACTTCAGTAAGGCCTTTGACAAGGTCCCTCATGGCAGACTGGTACAAAAGGTGAAGTGACACGGGATCGGGTTGAGCTGGCAAGGTGGATACAGAACTGGTTAGGCCATAGAAGGCAGAGAGTAGCAATTGAAGGGTGGTTTTCTGATTGGAGGGCTGTGACTAGTGGTGTTCCGCAGGGATCAGTGCTGGGACCTTTGCTGTTCGTAGTATATAGAACATAGAACATTACAGCGCAGTACGGGCCCTTCGGCCCTCGATGTTGCGCCGACCTGTGAAACCATCTGAAGCCTATCTGACCTACACTATTCCATTTTCATCCATATATCTGTCCAGTGACCACTTAAATGCCCTTAAAGTTGACGAGTCTACTACTGTTGCAGGCAGGGCGTTCCACACCCCTACTACTCTCTGAGTAAAGAAACTGCCTCTGACATCTGTCCTATATCTACCACCCCTCAATTTAAAGCTATGTCCCCTCGTGTTGTCATCACCATCCGAGGAAAAAGACTCTCACTGTCCACCCTATCTAACCCTCTGACTATCTTATATGTCTCTATTAAGTCACCTCTCAGCCTTCTCCTCTCTAACGAAAACAACCTCAAGTCCCTGAACCTTTCCTCGTAAGACCTTCTCTCCACACCAGGCAACATCCTAGTAAATCTCCTCTGAACGCTTTCCAAAGCTTCCACATCCTTCCTATAATGTGGTGACCAGAACTGCACGCAGTACTCCAGGTACGGCCGCACCAGAGTTTTGTACAGCTGCAGCATGACCTCGTGGCTCCGAAACTCAATCCCCCTACTGATGAAGGCTAGCACACCATATGCCTTCTTAACAGCCCTATTAACCTGGGTGGCAACTTTCAGGGATTTATGTACCTGGATGCCGAGATCTCTCTGTTCATCTACACTACCAAGAATCTTGCCATTAGCCCAGCACTCTGCATTCCTGTTACTCCTTCCAAAGTGAACCACCTCACACTTTTACGCATTAAACTCCATCTGCCACCTCTCAGCCCAGCTCTGCAGCTTATCTATGTCCCTCTGTAACCTATAACATCCTTCAGCACTATCCACAACTCCACCGAACTTCGTGTCATCTACAAATTTACTAACCCATCCTTCTACACCCTCTTCCAGGTCATTTATAAAAATGACAAACAGCAGTGGCCCCAAAACAGATCATTGCGGTACACCACTAGTAACTGAACTCCAGGATGAACATTTTCCATCAACCACCACTCTCTGTCTTCTTTCATATAGCCAATTACTGATCCAAACAGCTAAATCACCTTCAATCCCATACTTCCTTATTTTCTGCAATAGCCTACCGTGGGGAACCTTATCAAACACCTTACTGAAATCCATAAATGATTTGGTGGAAAATGTAACTGGTCTGATTAGTAAGTTTGCAGACGACACAAAGGTAGGTGGCATTGCGGATACCGATAAGGACTGCCAGAGGATACAGCAGGATTTGGATCATTTGGAGACTTGGGCGGAGAGATGGCAGATGGGAGTTTAATCCGGACAAATGTGAGGTAATGCATTTTGGAAGGTCTAATGCAGGTAGGGAATAGACAGTGAATGGTAGAACCCTCAAGAGTATTGAAAGTCAGAGAGATCTAGGTGTACAAGTCCACAGGTCACTGAAAGGGGCAACACAGGTGGAGAAGGTAGTCAAGAAGGCATACGGCAAACTTGTCTTCATTGGCTGGGGCATTGAGTATAAGAATTGGCAAGTCATGTTGCAGCTGTATAAAACCTTAGTTCAGCCACACTTGGAGTATAGTGGTCCATTCTGGTCGCCACACTACCAGAAGGATGTGGAGGCTTTAGAGAAGTTGCAGAAGAGATTTACCAGGATGTTGCCTGGTATGGAGGGCATTAGCTATGAGGAGCGGTTGAATAAACTCGGTTTGTTCTCACTGGAACGACAGAGGTTGAGGGGCGACCTGATAGAGGTCTACAAAATTATGAGGGACATAGACAGAGTCAGAGTCTTTTCCCCAGGGCAGAGGGGTCAATTACTAGGGGGCATAGGTTTAAGGTGCGAGGGGCAAGGTTTAGAGGAGATGTATGAGGCAAGTTTCTTTTACACAGAGGGTAGTGGGTGCCTGGAACTCACTGCTGGAGGAGGTGGTCGAAGCAGGGACGACAGTGACATTTCAGGGGAATAGAACATAGAACATAGAACGATACAGCGCAGTACAGGCCCTTCGGCCCTCGATGTTGCACCGACATGGAAAAAAACTAAAGGCCATCTAACCTACACTATGCCCTTATCATCCATATGCTTATCCAATAAACTTTTAAATGCCCTCAATGTTGGCAAGTTCACTACTGTTGCAGGTAGGGCATTCCACGGCCTCACCACTCTTTGCGTAAAAAACCCACCTCTGACCTCTGTCCTATATCTATTACCCCTCAATTTAAGGCTATGTCCCCTCGTGCTAGCCACCTCCATCCGCGGGAGAAGGCGCTCGCTGTCCACCCTATCTAACCCTCTGATCATTTTGTATGCCTCTATTAAGTCACCTCTTAACCTTCTTCTCTCTAACGAAAACAACCTCAAGTCCATCAGCCTTTCCTCATAAGATTTTCCCTCCATACCAGGCAACATCCTGGTAAATCTCCTCTGCACCCGTTCCAAAGCTTCCACTTCCTTCCTATAATGAGGCGACCAGAACTGTACGCAATACTCCAAATACGGCCGTACTAGAGTTTTGGACAACTGCAACATGACCTCATGGCTCCGGAACTCAATCCCTCTACCAATAAAGGCCAACACGCCATAGGCCTTCTTCACAACCCTATCAATCTGGGTGGCAACTTTCAGGGATCTATGTACATGGACACCGAGATCCCTCTGCTCATCCACACTACAAGAATTTTACCATTAGCCAAATATTCCGCATTCCTGTATTCTTTCCAAAGTGAATCACCTCACACTTCTCCACATTAAACTCCATTTGCCACCTCTCAGCCCAGCTCTGCAGCTTATCTATGTCCCTCTGTAACCTGCAACATCCTTCCACACTGTCTACAACTCCACCGACTTTAGTGTCGTCTGCAAATTTACTCACCCATCCTTCTGCGCCCTCCTCTAGGTCATTTATAAAAATGACAAACAGCAACGGCCCCAGAATAGATCCTTGTGGTACGCCACTCGTAACTGAACTCCATTCTGAACATTTCCCATCAACTACCACTCTCTGTCTTCTTTCAACTAGCCAATTTCTGATCCACATCTCTAAATCACCCTCAATCCCCAGCCTCCGTATTTTCTGCAATAGCCGACCGTGGGGAACCTTACCAAACGCTTTACTGAAATCCATGTACACCACATCAACTGCTCTACCCTCGTCTATCTGTTCAGTCACCTTCTCAAAGAACTCGATAAGGTTTGTGAGGCATGACCTACCCTTCACAAAACCATGCTGACTATCCCTAATCATATTATTCCTATCTAGATGATTATAAATCGTATCTTTTATAATCCTCTCCAAGACTTTACCCACCACAGACGTTAGGCTCACCGGCCTATAGTTACCGGGGTTATCACTAATCCCCTTCTTGAACAAAGGGACCACATTTGCTATCCTCCAGTCCTCTGGCACTATTCCTGTAGCCAATGATGACATAAAAATCAAAGCCAAAGGCTCAGCAATCTCTTCCCTGGCTTCCCAGAGAATCCTAGGGTAAATCCCATCAGGCCCCGGGGACTTATCTATTTTCACCTTGTCCAGAATTGCCAACACTTCTCCCCTACGCACCTCATGCCATCTATTCTAATAGCCTGGGTCTCAGCATTCTCCTCCACAATATTATCTTTTTCCTGAGTGAATACTGATGAAAAGTAGTCATTTAGTATCTCGCTTATCTCCTCAGCCTCCACACACAACTTCCCACCACTGTCCTTGACTGGCCCTACTCTTACCCTAGTCATTCTTTATTCCTGACATACCTATAGAAAGCTTTTGGGTTTTCCTTGATCCTACCTGCCAAAGACTTCTCATGTCCCCTCCTTGCTCGTCTTAGCTCTCTCTTTAGATCCTTCCTCGCTTCCTTGTAACTATCAAGCGCCCCAACTAAAACTTCACGCCTCATCTTCACATAGGCCTCCTTCTTCCTCTTAACAAGAGATTCCACTTCTTTGGTAAACCACGGTTCCCTCGCTCGACCCCTTCCTCCCTGCCTGACTGGTACGTACTTATCAAGAACATGCAATAGCTGTTCCTTGAACAAGCTCCACATATCCAGTGTGCCCAACCCTTGCAGCCTACTTCTCCAACCAACACATCCTAAGTCATGTCTAATGGCATCATAATTGCCCTTCCCCCAGCTATAACTCTTGCCCTGCGGGGTATACTTATCCCTTTCCATCACTAACGTAAAGGTCACCGAATTGTGGTCACTGTTTCCAAAGTGCTCACCTACCTCCAGATCTAACACCTGGTTCATTACCCAAAACCAAATCCAATGTGGATCGCCTCTTGTTGGTCTGTCAACATATTGTGTCAGGAAACCCTCCTGCACACATTGTACAAAGAACGACCCATCTAATGCACTATATCTTTCCAGTCAATATTTGGAAAGTTAAAGTCTCCCATAACAACTACCCTGTTACTTTCGCTCTTTTCCAGAATCATCTTCTCCATCCTTTCCTCTACATCCCTAGAACAATTAGGTGGCCTATAGAAAACTCCCAACAGGGTGACCTCTCCTTTCCTGTTTCTAACCTCAGCCCATACTACCTCGGAAGAAGAGTCCCCATCTAGCATCCTTTCCGCCACCGTAATACTGTCCTTGACTAGCAGCGCCACACCTCCCCCTCTTTTGCCCCCTTTTCTGAGCTTACTAAACACCTAAACCCCGGAACCTGCAACAACCATTCCTGTCCCTGCTCTATCCATGTCTCTGAAATGGCCACAACATCGAAGTCCCAGGTACCAACCCATGCTGCCAGTTCCCCTACCTTTTTTTTAAGAATATAGAACAGTACAGCACAGTACAGGCCCTTCGGCCCTCGATGTTGTGCCGAGCAATTATCACCCTACTCAAACCCACGTATCCACCCCCCTCTAACCTTACTTTTTGGACACTATGGCCAATCCACCTAACCCGCACATCTTTGGACTGTGGGAGGAAACCGGAGCACCCGGAGGAAACCCACGCACACACGGGGAGGACGTGCAGACTCCACACAGACAGTGACCCAGCCGGGAATCGAACCTGGGACCCTGGAGCTGTGAAGCATTTATGCTAACCACCATGCTACCGTGCTGCCCCATACCTTATTTTGTATACTCCTGGCATTGAAGTAGACACACTTCAAACCACCTACCTGAACACTGGCACCCTCCTGTGAAGTCAAATCTGTGCTCCTAATCTCTATACTCTCAATCTCCCGTACCCCAAAACTACAATCCAGGTTCCCATGCCCCTGCTGAATTAGTTTAAACCCCCCAAAGAGCACTAACAAATCTCCCCCCAGGATATTGGGGCCCCTCAGGTTCAGATGTAGACCATCCTGTCTATAGAGGTCCCACCTTCCCCAGAAAGAGCCCCAGTTATCCAGAAATCTGAATCCCTCCCGCCTGCACCATCCCTGTAGCCACGTGTTTAATTGCTCTCTCTCCCTATTCCACATCTCACTATCACGTGGCACAGGCAACAACCCAGAGATAACAACTCTGTTTGTTCTCGCTCTGAGCTTCCATCCTAGCTCCCTAAAGGCCTGCCTGACATCCTTGTCCCCTTTCCTACCTATGTCGTTAGTGCCAATGTGGACTACGACTTGGGGCTGCTCCCCCTCCCCTTAAGGACCCGGAAAACACGATCCGAGACATCACGTACCCTTGCACCTGGGAGGCAACATACCAAACGTGAGTCTCTCTCGCTCCCACAAAATCTCCTATCTGTGCCCCTGACTATTGAGTCCCCAATTACTAATGTTCTACTCCTTTCCCCCCTCCCTTCTGAGCAACAGGGACAGACTCCGTGCCAGAGGCCCGTACCCCATGGCTTACCCCTGGTAAGTCCCCCCCCCCCCACAAGTATCCAAAACGGTATACTTGTTACTCAGGGGAACGACCGCAGGGGGTCCCTGCACTGACTGCTTCTTCCCAGTCCCTCTTACAGTTACCCATCTATCTCCAGTCTTTGGTGTAACTACTTCCCTGAAGCTCCTATCTATGACCCCCTCTGCCTCCCGAATGATCCGAAGTTCATCCAGCTCAAGCTCCAGGTCCCTAACACGGTTTTTGAGGAGCTGGAGTTGGGTGCATTTCCCACAGATGAAATCAGCAGGGACACTGACGGCGTCCCTCACGTCAAACATTCTGCAGGAGGAGCATTGTACTGCCTTCCCTGACATCACCTCTAGATTTAAAAAAAAACAAGAAAAAGAAAAAGAAAGGAAGAGCTTACCTGATATTCCCTCAAACCCTGCTGCCGCTGAAACTTGACAACACCCCCTCCACAAACCACCATCAAATTAGGCTGACCGCACTGCACGTATGCAAATTTCCCCAGAACAGCTGATCAGTAGCTCTGCTCTGCTCTGCTGCCCTCTGCTGGATGTCATCTTGACAAATACATGAGGAGGATGGAATAAAGGGTTACAGACCCAGGAAGTGTAGAAGATTTTAGTTTTGACGGGCAGCATGGTCGGCACGGGCTTGGTGGGCCGAAGGGCCTGTTCCTGTGCTGTACTTTTCTTTGTTCTTTGTTCTTTGCCACACGCCTGGCCTTTGCCTTATAAGTTCCATCCGGAAGAACCTTTTCCATGCAAACCCATCTGTGGGATTGAACTCTTTGTCCCCTATCCGGTACTTTCGTGTATACCCGAAATTCACTCCAACTATGCAATTCTTGTTGTTTAGCATCTTTTATAACTTTTTCATCTAATTTATTGGAAGCCACCAAAATCTCACGTGCACGTGGGCTTCTACTCGTAGTATTTATAGTCTTACCCATGTTCTGAGACCTTGATAAACTACGTCCCCTATCCTGCAGGTATCTCGTTCTGTACTGCTACTGCTTGATCTTTCCCTTCTGCTGTGGGATGTCATTTCAATAATTCTCGACCTTTTCCTGCAAACCTGTTCACTATCTAATGTATTATCTGAACTGGCACTGCGTTTCTGTGCCCTCCACTTTTGAACATCATGTTCCCAATCTATTGTCTTGACTCCCTCCCCTGAATGCTGTACATTCAACCAACGTTTATATTTTACAGTGGCCTTCCCTGCTTTACTAATAACAGTTGCATCCTTCCATTGTCTAGACCCTTCAAGCAAGTGTTGTCACTTTTGTACAAAGTTTTGGCAGTTGTCCTTTCGGAAAAAATAGCCTGTTCTAATTCATCAGAAGTGTTGTGTTCCTCGATAGAAACCCTGTCTATGTCAGTAAACTGATCCTCATAGTTCTGTAATAAGTGCGTACCAGGTGACCCTGGTTACTCGTCATGTCTGTCTGCTCTGTCTAAATTTGGAATCTGTATCCATTATCCTTGATGAATGTACCCCAACAGTTTGATTGCCATGTTGCAAATAATTGTTTGCCATCTATGTCTACGATCGTCCCTGTGCCTTTCCATTCATTAAAATTGTCTCTCTTATAGTATACTATGTCTCCTTGTAGAAAAACGGTATTTGATCACCGGACATTATGCCTTAAAGCTCTGCGAATTCTTTTGGAGACTTCTGCTTCCAAAAAAGCTTTTCTACTGCTGTGTAATGCATTTAAATGCTCAGCAAAAGCAGAGCTAATTGTAGTCCCTTCCCAAGCTGGAGGCTGGTCATCCAAAATGGACGGAATTTTAGGATTTACCAAACACAATTGATAGGGACTATAGCCCCCAACCATCTGCAATGAATTATTTGCATTGTACCGCCCATGCTAAAGCTGAATTTAACCTGCAGTTTGGTCGATCTGCCAAAATTTTCCAGACCATGTCATCTGTTGCAGCATGGTTCTTTCACACACACCATTATTAAATGGGCTTTCCACCGCCGTATTCATAACTGTGATATTCACGTTTTCACACATATCCCTAATCTCATCAGCAAAATCTCCCCCATTGTCCGTAAGGAATTTGACAGTGGGCCCATTCCTGTCCATATCCATTTTTCCACAATTTGATCCAAAATTACTCTCTTTTCTTTACTTCGTACAATAGTTGATTGACTAAATCTGGTTGCTACATCTACAAAATGCAAAATAATATATTGTTAGCTTTATCCCAGATCTTAAGGTACATGGCCACAAAGTCGTTAAAATCCCTGGGCAAAGGTCGGGTTACTATCGGTCATGATGGTGTCCTTCCCAGCGATGACTAACCTGTTCTATAACCTTAGTATAGTCTTCATCCCTTACCCCTGCATCATTCAATAAATATTTCATCGTCCGAGGAGATGGATGCACAAATTGTCTATGCAGTTTTAATACAAGTTTTTTATCAGCTAAAGTCCCATTTCCAACTGCCATTAACACATCCTTAACCACTCTACTTGAAATAATTTTTGTCAATAATGGAATACAATAGTGTCCCAACTGTGTAAATTGTAAGTCCACCGTCTTTCCAAAACTGTTGCCTTATCCTGTTCCATATCCAGTTTTCATGTGTGCTTTCTTCATCAACGGTCTGCTCAGAAGCAAAGATATCTCACTTGACACAACATTCGTGCTAATGAATGATTCACTCCTGCAATATTGCAAGGGATCACCACTCTTTTCAGCGACTTCAGAGTATTATCATCCCCAAACCATGAAACTTGTGGAACTTTCAAATTCCTTAACCTTGTTCCGATTTCAGCATTCAAAGAGTCCTGGTAATATTTTAACCAGTCAATTCCACACACAGTAGATGTGCAGCCACTGTCCAATACAGCACAATTCAAGGATTCTGCAGCCAGCACCCTCATTACTGGAGTAAAACAGCTTGTTAATAGGACAATGCCTTCTTTCTGGTCACTATCTTTTTCCTTTTTCGACTCTTCCGTGTCATGTGTGGCTTCAAACACTCTATTATAACGTGTTGGATAGTTGAAAGCATAATGGTATGGAGAGTCACATCGAAAACATCAATTTATCATACCTTGGGTATTCATCTTCCTATTTCCTGTAATATTTCCATTCTCCATGTCCCTCCTCCTATTATAGCTTCTAAATGGGTTTTTTTTTATTATTAATTTAGAGTACCCAATTATTTTCCCAATTAAGGGGCATTTTAGCGTGGCCAATCCACCTACCCTGCACATTTTTGGGTTGTGGGGGCGAACCCATGCAGACAAGGGAGAATGTGTAAACTCCACACAGACAGTGACCCAGAGCCGGGATCAAACCTGGGACCTTAGTGCCATGAGGCAGCTGTGCTAACCACTAGGTCACCGCGCTGCCCTTCTAAATAGGTTTCTGTCCTCATAATTTCCGGGTCCCAATCTCCTTCCATTCTCTTACAACCTGCTCGTAACCATACGATCTCGCCATCCTGTCAGTAGTGTATCTTCCATATTCTGCTTTATTGCTGACTGTCCTATTTGGGTCATCAGAGCCATAGGAATCAAATGTTTCCCCAGGCCCTCTGTCATCTGATCGAATAAGGTATCCTTATCCACAAACTGAACTCCTGTCAAAACTAGGAGCCTATCCATGTTGCTCACTCTAGCACAGTCCAGTAATTTAAATGCCAGCACAGACTGTGGAAATTCCAGGCTGTGTTTCTTCAGCCTTTTATATAGTCTGCTAAATTCCATTATAAAGACTTTAATGGAGACATCCTGTGTTTTCGGAATCTATCACAATATGACCAGGCTTCAGAGAACATAGAACAGTACAGCACAGTACAGGTCCTTCAGCCCACGATGCTGTGCTGACCATTTATCCTAATTTAAGATCAACCTAACCTACATCTCTTCAATTTATTGCTGTCCATGTGCCTGTCTAAGAGTCACTTAAATGTCCCTAATGACTCTGACTCCACCACCTCTGCTGGCAGTGCATTCCACACACCCAATGTAAAGAACCTACCTCTGACATCTCCCCTATACCTTCCTCCAATCATCTTAAAATTATGTCCCCTCGTGACAGCTATTTCCATCCTGGGGAAAGTCTCTGACTATCCACTCTATCCAGACCTCTCATCACCTTGTACAACCTCTACAAGTCACCTCTCTACCTTCTACGCTCCAGTGAGAAAAGCCCGAGCTCCCTCAACCTTTCTTCATAAGACATGCCCTCCAATCCATGCAGCATCCTGGTAAATCTCCTCTGCACCCTCTCCAAAGCATCCACATCCTTCCTATAATGAACTGGACACAATATTCCAAGTGTGGTCTAACTAGAGTATTATAAAAGCTGCAGCAAAATCTCGTGGCTCTTAAACTCAATGCCCCTGTTAATGAAAGCCAACACACCATACGCCTTCTTAACAACCCTATCAACCTGGGTGGTAACTTTGAGGGATCTATGTACGTGGACCCCATGATCCCTCTGTTCTTCCACACTTCCAAGAATCCTTCCTGCCTTTAAACCTGTATTCAGCATTCAAATTAGGCCTTCCAAATGAATCACTTCACATTTAATCAAGGTGAACTCCATCTGCCACTTCTCAGCCCAGCTCGGCATCCTGTCAATGTCCTGTTGTAACCTGCAACAAGCCTCAACAATACCGATAACGCCACCAACCTTTGTGTCATCGGCACACTTACACTTCCACCCTTCCACTTCCTCATCCAAGTCATTTATAAAAACCACAAAGAGCAGAGGTCCCTGTGGGACACCACTGGTCACCGACATCCAGGCAGAATACTTTCCATCCACTACCACTCGCTGTCTTCTTTCGGCCAGCCAATTCTGCATCCAAACAGCCAAATTTCCCTGTATCCCATGCCCCCTAACTTTCTGAATGAGCCTACCATGGGGAACCTTATCAAATGCCTTACTGAAATCCATATACACCACATCCACTGCCCGACCTTCATCAATGTGTCTCATCACATCCTCAAAGAATTCAATGAGGCTTGTGCTGCATGGCCTGCCCCTCATAAAGCCATGCTGACTATCTTTAATCAAACTATGTTTTTCTAAATAATCATAAATCCTATCTCTCAAAATCCTTTCCAATATTTTGCTCACCATGGACGTAAGACTGATGGGTCTGTAATTCCCAGGGATTTCCCTGTTCCCTTTCTTGAATAGGGGAACAACATTTGCCTCCCTCCAATCATCCGGTACTACTCCAGTGGAGAGTGAGGACTCAAAGATCATCGCCAAAGGCGCAGCAATCTCCTCCCTTATTTCCCGTAGTAACCTTGGGTATATCCCGTCAGGCCCAGGGGACTTATCTATCCTGATGCTTTTCAAAATTTCCAGCACATCCCCCTTCTTAATATCAACCTGTTCGAGTCTATTAACCTGGTTCACACTGTTCTCATGGGAAACAAGGTCCCTCTCGCTAGTGAATACTGAAGCAAAGTATTCATTTAGGGCCTCCCCCACTACTTCAGGCTCTCGGCACAAGTTCCCTCCACTATTCCTGATCGGCCCTACTCTCACTCTGATCATCCTCTTATTTCTCATATTAGTGTAGAACGCCTTGGGGTTTTCCCTAATCCTTCCTGCCAGGGCTTTTTCATGCCCCCTTCTAGCTCTCCTCAGTCCATTTTTGACTTCCTTCCTGGCTACCTTGTAACCCTCCAGAGCCGAGTCAGATCCTTGCTTCCTCAACCTTATGCAATCTTCCTTCTTCCTCTTGACTAGAAGCTCCACTTCTCTTGTCATCCAATGCTCCTTCACCTTACCATTCCTTCTTCGTCTCAGTGGGACAAAACTATCCAGCACTCGCAGCAAGTGCTCCTTAAACAACCCCCACATTACTGTTATGCATTTCCCCAAGAAACAATTGTTCCCACTTTATGCTCCTCAGCTCTAATAGCAGTATAATTTCCCCTCCCCTAATTAAATACCTTCCCATACTGTGTGTTCCTATCATTCTCCATGCCTATGGTAAAGATCAAGGAGTTGTGGTCACTGTCACCGAAATACTCTCCCACAGAGACATCTGACACGTGGCCTGGTTCGTTGCCAAGCACCGAGTCCAATATGGCCTCCCCCCTAGTTGGCTTATCTACATATTGAGTCAGGAATCCTTCCTGAACACACCTGACAAAATCTGCTCCATCCAAACCATCTGCACTAACGAGATTCCAGTCAATATTAAGGAACTTAATACGCACTTAACAAGTCATCCTTTTGATAAATCTTATCCATATAACGTAATCTCCACACCTTCTTCTGAGTCTAACTCTTCCAATTCCAGCTCAGAAAACACTTTGCTTCGGATTTTACTCTCATAAAGTAGAGAAAGAGCCAATGCCATACCTTGTTTCCTCTTTCCCACCTTAGTCCACATAACAACTGCACTTCTCCATTGGCCTTTCAACCGTTCACATTTTCACAGCAACCATCCTCTGCCACTGTTAGCTGTTTAGGTGCTGTTGTATAGTCAAAAGTTCTACTCCTTCTCACAAATACCTTTATTTTCCTTTAACACAACTCTGTACAAAAACTCTATCATCGAAATCCCCAAAGGCCACCTGAAGCTTCTTTACATATCAGTGTCAATTACTGGATAGGTAACATGAATGAGACATTTAGTTGGAATGTCTCTTAACCCATTCCTTAACAGATGCAAAAGTCGAACAGGCTCAAAAACAGCTTCTTCCCTGCTGTTACCAAACTTCTAAACGACCCTCTTATGGACTGGTGTCATTAACACGCCCCTCCTGTATGCTTCAGCCGATGCCGGTGTTTATGTAGTTACAGTATGTGCCTTGTGTTGCCCTATTATGGATTTTCTTTTATTTCCTTTTCATGTACTTAATGATATGTTGAACTGCTTACAGAAAAATAGAACATAGAACATAGAACAGTACAGCACAGAACAGGCCCTTCGGCCCTCAATGTTGTGCGAGCCATGATCACCCACTTAAACCCACGTAACCCGCATACCCGTAACCCAACCAATCCCCCCATTAACCTTACATTACGGGCAATTTAGCATGGCCAATCCACCTAACCCGCACATCTTTGGACTGTGGAGGAAACCGGAGCACCCGGAGGAAACCCACGCACACACGGGGGAGGACGTGCAGACTCCACACAGACAGTGACCCAGCCGGGAATCGAACCTGGGACCCTGGAGCTGTGAAGCATTGATGCTAACCACCATGCTACCGTGAGGCCCCATACTTTTCATGCCGCTGTTCAGAGAGGACCTTAGAACATAGAACATAGAACAGTACAGCACAGAACAGGCCCTTCGATGTTGTGCGAGCAATGATCACCCTACTCAAACCCACGTATCCACCCTATACCCTAACCCAACAACTCCCCCCTTAACCTTAACCCCTTAAAATACTTTTCACTGCACCTCGGTACAACGTGACAATAACAAAATCCATTCCAATCCAGTGGCATTTGCTGCATATTTATAGTTCTTGTTCTAAAAAAAAAGAGTAACTGTGTTTAAATTTACAAATCCGGTGGAGAATTCTGAATTCTCTCTCTGTGAACCCGAACAGCCGATGTGGCGACTCGCGACTTTTCACAGTAACTTTATCGCAGTGTTAATGTAAGCCTACTTGTGACAATAAAAAGATTATTATTATATTATGACTATTGTAATTATTGGGCAGCACGGTAGCAATGTGGATAGCACAATCGCTTCACAGCTCCAGGGTCCCAGGTTCGATTCCCGGCTTGGGTCACTGTCTGTGCGGAGTCTGCACATTCTCCCGTGTGTGCGTGGGTTTCCTCCGGGTGCTCCGGTTTCCTCCCACAGTCCAAAGATGTGCGGGTTAGGTGGATTGGCCATGCTAAATTGCCCGTAGTGTCCTAATAGTAAGGTTAAGGGGGGAGTTGTTGGGTTACGGGTATAGGGTGGATACGTGGGTTTGAGTAGGGTGATCATTGCTCGGCACAACATCGAAGGGCCTGTTCTGTGCTGTACTGTTCTATGTTCTATGTTCTAAGTCTCTCTGAACAGCGGCATGCTTTAATATTTATCGTTTAAATAATAATCCCGTTTGCTGTTTTTCCTACCAAAATGGATAACCTCACATCTGTCAACATTGTATTCCATCTGCCAGACCCTAGCCCATTCACTTAACCTATCCAAATCCCTCTGCAGACTTCCAGTATCCTCTGCACTTTTCGCTTTACCACTCATCTTAGTGTCATCTGCAAACTTGCACACATTGCCCTTGGTCCCCAACTCCAAATCATCTATGTAAATTGTGAACAATTGTGGGCCCAACACAGATCCCTGAGGGACACCACTAGCTACTGATTGCCAACCAGAGAAACACCCATTAATCCCCACTCTTTGCTTTCTATTAATTAACCAATCCTCTATCCATGCTACTACTTTACCCTTAATGCCATGCATCTTTATCTTATGCAGCAACCTTTTGTGTGGCACCTTGTCAAAGGCTTTCTGGAAATCCAGATATACCACATCCATTGGCTCCCTGTTATCTACTGCACTGGTAATGTCCTCAAACAATTCCACTAAATTAGTTAGGCATGACCTGCCCTTTACGAACCCATGCTGCGTCTGCCCAATGGGACAATTTCTATCCAAATGCCTCGCAGATGTCTCTGGTTTGTTGCCGGTGCCACGTGATAGCGAGGCTAGGAATAGGGAGAGAGTGCAGTTGAACACGTGGCTGCAGGACTGGTGTAGGAGGGAGGGCTTCAGGTATTTGGATAATTGGAGCGCATTCTGGGGAAGGTGGGACCTGTACAAGCAGGACGGGTTGCATCTGAACCAGAGGGGAACCAATATCCTGGGGGGAGGTTTTCTAGTACTCTTCGGGAGGGTTTAAACTAATTTGGCAGGGTATGGGAACCGGATCTGTAGTCCAGCAATTAAGGAAGCCGATATTCAGGACGCCAAAGCACGTAGTGATGCAGTGGGGAAGGTAACACTGACAAAGGAGAGTACTTGCAGGCAAGGAGATGGGTTGAAGTGTGTATACTTTAATGCAAGAAGCATCAGGAATAAGGTGGGTGAACTTAAGGCATGGATCGGTACTTGGGGCTACGACGTGGTGGCCATCATGGAAACTTGGATAGAAGAGGGGCAGAAATGGTTGTTGGAGGTTCCTGGTTATAGATGTTTCAACAAGATTAGGGAGGATGGTAAAAGAGGTGGGGGGGGGGGGGTCGCATTGTTAATTAGAGATAGTATAACAGCTGCAGAAAGGCAGTTCGAGGGGGATCTGCCTACTGAGGTAATATGGGTTGAAGTCAGAAATAGGAAAGGAGCAGTCACCTTGTTGGGAGTTTTCTATAGGCCCCCCAATAGCAGCAGAGATGTGGAGGAAATAGATTGGGAAACAGATTTTGGAAAGGTGCAGAAGTCACAGGGTAGCAGTCATGGGTGACTTCAACTTCCCAAATATTGAGTGGAAACTCTTTAGATCAAATAGTTTGGATGGGGTGGTGTTTGTGCAGTATGTCAGGAAGCTTTTCTGACACAGTATGTAGATTGTCCGACCAGAGGGGAGGCCATATTGGATTTAGTACTTGGTAATGAACCAGGGCAGGTGATAGATTTGTTAGTGGGGGAGCATTTTGGAGGTAGTGACCACAATTCTGTGACTTTCACTTTAGTTATGGAGTGGGATAGGTGCGTGCAACAGGGCAAGATTTATAATTGGGGGAAGGGTAAATACAATGCTGTCAGACAAGAATTGAAGTGCAGAAGTTGGGAACATAGGCTGTCAGGGAAGGACCCAAGTGAAATGTGGAACTTGTTCAAGGAACAGGTACTGCGTGTCTTTGTTATGTATGTCCCTGTCAGGCAGGGAAGAGATGGTCGAGTGAGGGAACCATGGTTGACAAGAGAGGTTGAATGTCTTGTTAAGAGGAAGAAGGAGACTTATGTAAGGCTGAAGAAACAAGGTTCAGACAGGGCGCTGGAGGGATACAAGATAGCCAGGAGGGAACTGAAGAAAGGGATTAGGAGAGCTAAGAGAGGGCATGAAAAATCTTTGGCAGGTAGGATCAAGGAAAACCCCAAGGCCTTTTACACATATGTGAGAAATATGAGAATGACTAGAGCGAGGGTAGGTCCGATCAAGGACAGTAGTGGGAGATTGTGTATTGAGTCTGAAGAGATAGGAGAGGTCTTGAACAAGTATTTTTCTTCAGTATTTACAAACGAGTGGGGCCATATTGTTGGAGAGGACAGTGTGAAACAGACTGATAAGCTCGAGGAGATACTTGTCAGGAAGGAAGATGTGTTGCGCGTTTTGAAAAACCTGAGGATAGACAAGTCCCCCGGGCCTGACGGGATATATCCAAGGATTCTATGGGAAGCAAGAAATGAAATTGCAGAGCCGTTGGCAATGATCTTTTCGTCCTCGCTGTCAACAGGGGTGGTACCAGAGGATTGGAGAGTGGCGAATGTCGTGCCCCTGTTCAAAAAAGGGAATAGGGATAACCCTGGGAATTACAGGCCAGTTAGTATTACTTCGGTGGTCGGCAAAGTCATGGAAAGTCCTTGACTTTCTGACCAACAGACCACAGTCAGTAAGAATGAACACCAACACCTCCTCCACAATAGTCCTCAATACCGGTGCCCCGCAAGGCTGCGTACTTAGCCCTCTACTCTACTCCCTGTACACACACGACTGCATGGCAAAACTTGGTTCCAACTCCATCTACAAGTTTGCTGACGATACGACCATAGTGGGCCGGATCTCGAATAACGACGAGTCCGAATACAGGAGGGAGATAGAGAACCTAGTGGAGTGGTGCAGCGACAACAATCTCTCCCTTAATGCCAGCAAAACTAAAGAGCTGGTCATCAACTTCAGAAAGCAAAGTACTGTACACACCCCTGTCAGCATCAACGGAGCCGAGGTAGAGATGGTGAGCAGTTTCAAATTCCTAGGGGTGCACATCACCAAAGATCTATCCTGGTCCACTCATGTCGACGCTATCACCAAGAAAGCACAACAGCGCCTTTACTTCCTCAGGAAACTAAGGAAATTCAGCATGTCCACATTAACCCTTACCAACTTTTACAGATGCACTATAGAGAGCATCCTATCGGGCTGCATCACAGCCTGGTATGGCAACTGCTCGGCCCAGGACCGCAAGGAACTTCAGAGAGTCGTGAATATCGCCCAGTCCATGATACGAACCTGCCTCCCATCCATTGATTCCATCTACACTTCCCGCTGCCGGGGGAAAGCAGGCAGCATAATCAAGGATCCCTCCCACCCGACTTACTCACTTTTCCAACTTCTTCCATCGGGCAGGAGATTCAGAAGTCTGAGAACACGGACGAACAGACTCAAAAACAGCTTCTTCCCCACTGTCACCAGACTCCTAAATGACCCTCTTATGGACTGACCTCATTAACACTACACCCATGTCAGCTTCATCCGATGCCAATGCTTATGTAGTACATTGTATATATTGTGTTGCCCTATTATGTATTCTCATGTATTTTCTTGAATTCTGTTTAATTCCCTTTTCTTCCCATGTACTGAATGATCTGTTGAGCTGCTTGCAGAAAAATACTTTTCACTGTACCTCGGTACACGTAACAATAAACAAATCCAATCCGAAAGGGTACTGAGGGATAGAATTTCTGAGCATCTGGAAAGGCACTGCTTGATTAGGGATAGTCAGCATGGATTTGTGAGGGGTAGGTCTTGCCTTACAAGTCTTATTGACTTCTTTGAGGAGGTGACCAAGCATGTGGATGAAGGTAAAGCAGTGGCTGTAGTGTACATGGATTTTAGTAAGGCATTTGATGAGGTTCCCCATGGTAGGCTTATGCAGAAAGTAAGGAGGCATGGGATAGTGGGAAATTTGGCCAGTTGGATAACGAACTGGCTAACCGATAGAAGACAGAGAGTGGTGGTGGATGGCAAATATTCAGCCTGGAGCCCAGTTATCAGTGGCGTACCGCAGGGATCAGTTCTGGGTCCTCTGCTGTTTGTGATTTTCATTAACGACTTGGATGAGGGAGTTGAAGGGTGGGTTAGTAAATTTGCAGATGATACGAAGATTGGTGGAGTTGTGGATAGTGAGGAGGATTGTTGTCGGCTTCAAAGAGACATAGATAGAATGCAGAGCTGGGCTGAGAAGTGGCAGATGGAGTTTAACCTTGACAAGTGTGAGGTTGTCCATTCTGGAAGGGCAAATTATGAATGCGGAATACAGGGTTAACGGTAGGGTTCTTGACAATGTGGAGGAGCAGAGAGATCTTGGGGTCTATGTTCATAGATCTTTGAAAGTTGCCACTCAAGTGGATAGAGCTGTGAAGAAGGCCTATGGTGTGCTAGCGTTCATTAGCAGAGGGATTGAATTTAAGAGCTGTGAGGTGATGATGCAGCTGAACAAAACCTTGGTCAGGCCACATTTGGAGCACTGTGTGCAGTTCTGGTCGCCTCATTTTAGGAAGGATGTGGAAGCTTTGGAAAAGGTGCAAAGGAGATTTACCAGGATGTTGCCTGGAATGGAGAGTAGGTCATACGAGGAAAGGTTGAGGGTGCTAGGCCTTTTCTCATTAGAACGGAGAAGGATGAGGGGCGACTTGATAGAGGTTTATAAGATGATTAGGGGAATAGATAGAGTAGACAGTCAGAGACTTTTTCCCCGGGTGGAACACACTATTACAAGGGGACATAAATTTAAGATAAATGGTGGAAGATATAGAGGGGATGTCAGAGGTAGGTTCTTTACCCAGAGAGTAGTGGGGGCATGGAATGTACTGCCTGTGGAAGTAGTTGAGTCGGAAACATTAGGGACCTTCAAGCGGCTATTGGATAGATACATGGATTAGGGTAGAATAATGGAGTGTAGGTTAACTTCTTAAGGGCAGCACGGTAGCATTGTGGATAGCACAATTGCTTCACAGCTCCAGGGTCCCAAGTTCGATTTCGACTTGGGTCACCGTCTGTGTGGAGTCTGCACATCCTCCACGTGTGTGCGTGGGTTTCCTCCGGGTACTCCGGTTTCCTCCCACAGTCCAAAGATGTGCAGTTTGGGTGGATTGGCCATGAAAAATTGTCCAAAATTCTATGATTAACCTAGGACAAAAGTTCAACGCAACATCGTGGGCCAAAAGGCCTGTTCTGTGCTGTATTTCTCTATCTATCTATCTGTGATCTCTGGGCTGTCACACACTTAGGGATCTTCTGCAAATTTTGAAATTGTACTCCCTGTACCGAGTCCAGATCACTCATGAGAAAGGCAATGGTCTCAACACTGACCCCTGGAGGGCCTACTGCATACTGCACCATTACACTGCCCATATTCTTTCAGCAACTGTGTGCCCAAGTTAACACTTTATTATCATGTGCGTCTATTATCCGAATAAGTCTCCTTTGTGGTACTTCATCAAATGCCTTTTGTCAGTCTATATACAAATCTATAGTACCCCAACTCCTTTTCAACAAGGAACATAATTAAATTAATCAGTTGCAATTAAACTTTAACAATTCTGTGGTGACTGTCCCTGATTGATCAACACATTTCCAATGAGAAAACATTTTGTCCTTCACAATGGTCTTTATTAGTTTTATCCAGCATTGACATTATACTGACTGCTGTTTATTCAGCTCCCCATCTGTGAACAGGTTGTGAACATTTACAATTCTCCCATCATCTGGCACCCCTCCCATATCCAATGAGGTATCTATTTACACTCAGTGCAATATCACTCTCCTCTGTACATCATTCTTTGTTAAAGACTACCACGGTCCTCAGTCAGTACCTTCAAAAGGAGATTTTCTTTTTCACCTCAAGTGAACCCAACTGATCTTTTATTCTTCCTACTTTTTATACATCTTTTTGAATTTGGGGGTTTCCTTTTATAGTACCCACCAAACTTTTCTCAAACTCTCTCTTTGCTTTTCTATCCTTTATTGTTTTCCTACTACACTCTTTATATTCTGGCCTGGTTTGCCACTTATTTTTCTGTACCAGACATTGTCAGAAACCTCCTTCCTATTTTATTTAAACCGTTTGCTTTTTGTCATTCAGGGCGCTCAGGTTTTGGATGGCCCCATCATTCCTTCTTTTGCTATCTCTAGTCGTTACTAATTTACCATTTTTTTTGCCCAGACCTTGTTTATAGTGACTTGTGATTTCTTCTCTTCGAATTGGATACTATCACTGTTTATTTCCCTTTGTCCCTTTCCATAATTGCTTTAGAACATAGAACATAGAACAGTACAGCACAGAACAGGCCCTTCGGCCCTCAATGTTGTGCCGAGCCATGATCACCCTACTCAAACCCACGTATCCACCCTATACCCGTAACCCAACAACCTCCCCCTTAACCCTACTTTTATTAGGACACTACGGGCAATTTAGCATGGCCAATCCACCTAACCCGCACATCTTTGGACTGTGGGAGGAAACCGGAGCACCCGGAGGAAACCCACGCACACAGGGGGAGGACGTGCAGACTCCACACAGACAGTGACCCAGCCGGGAATCGAACCTGGGACCCTGGAGCTGTGAAGCATTTATGCTAACCACCATGCTACCCTGCAGCCCCGAAACCCACATATGTTCTGATCACTGTTACCCAGGTGTTCTCTCTCTACAACCATAGTCTTACTTTATTCCCAAGTAAGAAGTCATTCCCCAGCAATACGTCTTACAACACAGGGCAGCACGGTGGCTCAGTGGTTAGCACTGCAGTCTCACGGCACCGAGGTCCTGGCTCTGGGTCACTGTCCATGTGGAGTTTGCACATTCTCCCTGTGTTGCGTGGTTTCGCCCCCACAACACAAAGATATGTGCTGGTAGGTGAATTGAACACGCTAAATTGCCCCCGAATTGGAAAAAATGAATTGGGTACTATAAAAAATTTTTTAAAGTCTTACAACACCAGGTTAAAGTCCAGCAGGTTTGTTTCGAATCACTAGCTTTCAGAACGCAGATCCTTCCTCAGGTGAATGTGCTCCGTAAGCTAGTTATTCGAAACAAACCTGTTGGACTTTAACCTGGTGTTGTAAGACTTCTTACTGTGCCCACCCCAGTCCAACGCCGGCATCTCCACATTATTTATTCCCTAGGATTAATCCTAGGATTAACCCTAGGATGCTTCAGTCCTTGTTGGACTAGGAACACATTGATTAATGAAATTTTCCTGTGGATCGTTTTAGGAATGATTTCCCCCTCCTTATCCTCGGTCTATAATTAGGATGATTAAACCTTCTACCATTGCTCTTCCTTTGAAATTTTCAGTCACATTTCCCTTTTTATCTCCCTCTCATTATATGGGGGTCTACAGTGAACACTTAGCAACAGAGAACAGCTCCTTTCCTGTTCCTTCATTCTCCAAATAAATAAACACAATGATTGAACCCACGAGGATATCATCCCTCAGTAGAACTTTACTATTACCTTTCATCAGTACTACCACAGCCCCACCCCTGGGTGTGATTGTCTGTTTGCCGACGGCAAAATCGTGAAACACGAATGGGCGGAGAATGGGTTCTGACGCCAAAATTGCGGCAGACGCCGATTCAAAGCCAAATCGTGATGCTCCATCACCTCGACAGCTGTGTCAATGCGTACCGGAAGGCATGTAAAGTGGACATTGTTTGCATATAATTAGCGGGCCTGACCCGTATTCTCCGGGGCCTCTGCAATGCTCTGCTTCCAATGGGCTGAGTTCCCAATGGCGGTGTTCCCTTGTGCTTTGAAAAAACGTGAAACGGCAGGTTGGCTGCTGAGGGAGAGAGAGGGGGTACAGAAGTGTCCAAACCTTGCCATAGTTTGCTGACAGTTGTGCCGCTGGCTGGGGGCCTTCTGCCAGAGCCGAGGGGAGTAGCGCGCGATGGCTAGGAGGTGGGCTGTGGGGTTGGGTTAGACGGGCACGGAGCACCATTGCCGCAGCTGGCAAGGTTGCCATGTAGCTGCGCATACCGCTGACAGCCCACTGTGAACTTAGGGCCATGGGTCATATAGGTGTCCCCCCCCCCAGGCCACCCCCCTGAGTGCCCTCTGGCCCCAGCCGACCAATCAGCTGTATGGCCATGCTTCAGCACAACCAGTGCCATCTTCTTGGCTGGGATGAGTGGGTGTGAGGATTGTAATGTGTATATGCGGCTGCAGCTTGTCATTCTCCCGAGTGTCAATCATGAACCTCTGAAATCCCACAGTGTTTTCCATTGGGATCGATTGTGTTCCACATGGCCCCAGTGCTAGCCCCTTAACAGTAGTGGAATCGATCCAGGTGTGGCGGCAAGTTTTGCTGTCTTGAAAGTACACAAATTCTGCATTGGCGTCAACACTTATTCTCAGAAACGGACAATCCCGTCACCTGTCTTTCAGTAGTTTTCCTGAATACATTGTTTCCTGGAATATTTAGACTCCATTCTTGGTCATGTTTAAGCCTGGTCTCTATTACAACCACAATTTCATAATATTGTACGGCAACTGGAGGCTGCGATGTATCAAATTCTCCACCGAGAAACCTGGGCTAAAATTTCCGACCATCACTTCAATGAATTACTGAGGAAGTACTGCACTGCCAGGCATGCCATCTTTCCGGCAGGAGATTAAACCAAGGACCTGCCTGCCTGTCTGGTGAATATAAAAGATCCAATGCTTTTCGTCACACCGAGGGAGAATTCAGAATGTTCAATTTACCTAACAAGCATGTGGAAGGAAACTGGAGCACCTGGAAGAACCCATGCAGACACAGGGAGAACGTGCAGACAGTGACCAAAGGTCAGAAAGGAACCCAGGTCCCTGGCGGTGAGAGGCAGCAGTGCTAACTACTCTGCCACCGTGCTGTCCCCAAGTCCACTTGTCGCATTGTAACTGATTTTAGTTGATGAATTCTACACTGCGCATACAGACTAGCTTCACTGTCTGATTTAATCATCAACACACTGGCCACTTTCACTAATAAATTTCACCATTCACACACGGACCAGGTTCATTAACCAGTTTCACAAACGGATTTCACCATTCACACATTAACCAGTTTCACAAACTGGTTTCACTGTTCACATACCAAGCAGCTTCACTAATCAGTTTCACACACTAAGCAGCTTAACTAATCAGTTTCACACACTAAGCAGCTTCACTAATCAGTTTCACACACTAAGCAGCTTTACTAAACAGTTTCACTGGCTGGTTTCACCTTTTACACACTAAATAGATTCACTAGCCAGTTTCACTATCGAGTTTCACCAATCGCACATTAACCAACTTCACTAACTAGTTTCATTAACAGGTTTCACTATTCACACACTAGCCCGCTTCACTAACCAGTTTCACCAACTGTACAAAGAACAAAGAAAATTACAGCACAGGAACAGGCCCTTCGGCCCTCCCAGCCTGCGCCGATCCAGATCCTTTATCTAAACCTGTTGTCTGTTTTCCAAGGATCTACTTCAATCTGTTCCCCGCCCGTTCATATATCTGTCCAGATGCATCTTAAATGATGCTATCTTGCCCGCCTCGACCACCTCCGCTGGCAAAGCGTTCCTGGTACCCACCACCTGTGCGTAAAAAACTTTCCACGCACATCTCCCTTAAACTTTCCCCCTCTCACCTTGAAATCGTGACCCCTTGTAATTGACACCCCCACTCTTGGAAAAAGCTTGTCGCTATCCACCCTGTCCATATCACTCATCATTTTGTAGACCTCAATCAGGTCCCCCCTCAACCTCCGTCTTTCCAATGAAAACAATCCTAATCTACTCAACCTTTCTTCATAGCTAGCACCCTCCATACCAGGCAACATACTGGTGAACCTCCTCTGCACCCTCTCTAAAGCATCCACATCCTTCTGGTAATGTGGCGACCAGAACTGCACGCAGTATTCCAAATGTGGCCGAACCAAAGTCCTATACAACTATAACATGACCTGCCGACTCTTGTACTCAATACCCTATCCGATGAAGGCAAGCATGCTGTATGCCTTCTTGACCACTCTATCGACCTGCGTTGCCACTTTCACAGATTTCTCTGTACATCAATTTTCCCCAGGACTCTTCCATTGACCATATAGATCTTCCAAAATGCATCACCTCGCATTTGCCTGGATTGAACTCCATCTGCCATTTCTCTGCCCAACTCTCCAATCTATCTATATTTTGTTGTATTCTCTGACAGTCCTCCTCACTATCTGCAACTCCAGCAATCTTAGTATCATCTGCAAACTTGCTCATCAGACCACCTATACCTTCATCCAGATCATTTATGTATATCACAAACATCAGTGGTCTGAGCACAGATCCCTGTGGAACACCACTAGTCACCCTTCTCCATTTTGAGACACTCCCTTCCACCACTACTGTCTGTCTCCTGTTGCCCAGCCAGTTCTTTATCCATCTAGCTAGTACACCCTGAACCCCATATGACTTCACTTTTTCCATCAACCTGCCATGGGAAACGTTATCAAACACCTTACTGAAGTCCATGTATATGACATCTACAGCCCTTCCCTCATCAATTAACTTTGTCACTTCCTCAAAGAATTCTATTAGGTTTGTAAGACATGACCTTTCCTGCACAAAACCATGCTGCCTATCACTGATAAGTCTATTTTCTTCCAAATGTGAATAGATCCTATCCCTCAGTATCTTCTCCAACAGTTTGCCTACCACTGATGTCAAGCTCACAGGTCTATAATTCTCTGGATTATCCCTGCTACCCTTCTTAAACAAAGGGACAACATGAGCAATTCTCCAGTCCTCCGGGACCTCACCCGTGCTCAAGGATGCTGCAAAGATATCCCAGCTATTTTGTCCCTCGTTTCCCTCAGTAACCTGGGATAGATCCCATCCGGTCCTGGGGACGTGTCCACCTTAATGTCTTTTAGAATACCCAAAACCTCCCCCTTCCTTATGCCGACATGACCAAGACTATTTAAACATCCATCCCTAGCCTCAACATCCATCATGTCCCTCTCCTTGGTGAATACTGCTGCAAAGTATTCATTAAAAATCTCACTCATTTCCTCTGACACGACGCATAAATTCCCTCTTTTGTCTTTGAGTGGGCCAATCCTTTCTCTAGTTACCCTCTTGCTCCTTATATACGAATAAAAGGCTTCGGGATTTTTCTTAGCCTAAGATATTTCATGACCCCTTTTAGCCCTCTTTATTGCGCGTTTGAGATTTGTCCCACTTTCCCGATATTCCTACAAAGCTTCATCAGTTTTGAGTCGCCTCGATCTTATGTATGCTTCCTTTTTCATTTTAGCTAGTCTCACAATTCCACCCGTCATCCATGGTTCCCTAATCTTGCCATTTCTATCTCTCATTTTCACAGGAACATGTCTGTCCTGCACTCTAATTAATCTTTCCGTGAAAGACTCCCACATTTCAAATGTGGATTTACCCTTAAACAGCTGCTCCCAATCCACATTCCCTAGCTCCTGCCGAATTTTGTTATACTTGGCCTTTCCCCAATTTAGCACTCTTCCTTCAGGACCACTCTCATCTTTGTCCATGAGTATTCTAAAACTTACGGAATTGTGATCGCTATTCCCAAAGTAATCACCGACTGAAACTTCAACCACCTGGCCGGGATCATTCCCCAATACCACGTCCAGTCTTCCCGAGTTGGACTATTTACATACTGCTGTAAAAAACTCTCCTGGATGCTCCTTACAAATTCTGCTCCATCTATGCCTCCAACACTACACCAGTCCCATCACAGCTGTGATATCATCTCTGACTAGTTTCACCAGTTCACCAGTGTACACTAACCCAGTTCACTGGTCAACTACATCAGACTCTTTCCTAGTTTTTACACAGAATCAACTCCGAAAATAATTTCCTTAAAAAAAAATATTTGGGTAAGGAGTTCACAGCTGTGAACCTGTCTCTGTTTCTTCCACCAAGGACACCCACCCCTCTCCTCCCCCGGGGACATTGCCTGCCAGACTCCGCTCTCATTCTGCTTACCGGCGGCTTCTGGCGGCGCTGCCCGCTTGTCCTGCCGCCTGTTCCGGGGAACCGAGCCGGTGAATGGCCGCTGCGAACGGATAGTGGAAAGCGGTGGAGCCGGGACATCCCAGCACCTGGATCAGGAACCAGAGCAAGAGAAATGGGCTCATCCCGGAACGGCAGGAAAGGTGCAGCTCTGGACACGGCTCTGGATCAGTCTCTGGAAGGTCAGCTCCCTGTCCACTGTGTGACTGTGAGGACAATGGTCCCGGGCCGATCACTTTGTGACTGAGAATACGGAGGCAACACTGCCGACAGGCTGAGCTGGGAACAGGAAAATGTTTCTAATCTATGGGCCGGCCCATTTCGGAAGTTATTCTGGTCCATTCATACATAATCAACCTCAGCAATTTACACGCTTATTGAGCGCGATTCTCCTGCTTTATTACACTAACTAGTTTCACTAACTGGCTTCACTGTTTACACACTAACCAGTTTCACTAACTGGTTTCACTATTCACACACGAACCAGCTTCACTAACCAGCTTCACTAACTGGTTACACCTTTTACACACTAAATAATTTCACCAACAAGGAGTAACGAGGCGGTGAATATCAGGAAAGACCAAAAATGAGAAACGCATCGCACGGCAAACTGTTTCCGATACAACCAGACAGCTCCCGTAGGAGACATTGGGACCAATTATCGCTATTTCCATACAATCAACGAGAGCCACCCCATATCCATCAGCTCCCTACTCCCATTTGGAAGCAAATGGACGAAATAGCGAGAGGCAGCATGGTTTTGTAAAGGGGAGGTCGTGTCTCACTAACTTGGTAGAGTTTTTCGAAGAGGTCACAGAGATGATTGATGCAGGTTGGGCAGTGGATGTTTTCTATATGGACTTCAGTAAGGCCTTTGACAAGGTCCCTCATGGTAGACTGGTACAAAAGGTTAAGTTACACGGGATCAGGGGTGAGCTGGCAAGATGGATACAGAACTGGCTAGGTCATGGAAGGCAGAGAGTAGCAATGGAAGGGTGCTTTTCTGATTGGAGGGCTGTGACTAGTGGTGTTCCGCAGGGATCAGTGCTGGGACCTTTGCTGTTCGTAGTATATATAAATGATTTAGAGGAAAATGTAACTGGTCTGATTAGTAAGTTTGCAGACGACACAAACATAGAACATAGAACATAGAAAAGTACAGCACAGAACAGGCCCTTCGGCCCTCGATGTTGTGCCGAGCACCCCGCTTAAACCCACGTAACCCGTATCCCAACAATCCCCCCATTAACCTTACACTACGGGCAATTTAGCATGGCCAATCCACCTAACCCGCACATCTTTGGACTGTGGGAGGAAACCGGAGCACCCGGAGGAAACCCACGCACACACGGGGAGAACGTGCAGACTCCACACAGACAGTGACCCAGCCGGGAATCGAACCTGGGACCCTGGAGCTGTGAAGCATTGATGCTAACCACCATGCTACCGTGAGGCCCCGTATGGTGGTGTTTAATCTGGACAAATGTGAGGTAATGCATCTTTGAAGGTCCAATGCAGGTAGTGAATATACAGTGAATGGTAGAACCCTCAAGAGTATTGAAAGTCAGAGAGATCTAGGTGTACAAGTCCACAGGTCACTGAAAGGGGCAACATGGGTGGAGAAAGTAGTCAAGAAGGCATAGGGCATGCTTGTCTTCATTGGCCGGGGTATTGAGTATAAGAATTGGCAAGTCATGTTGCAGCTGTATAGAACCTTAGTTAGGCCACTCTTGGAATATCGTGTTCAAATTCTGGTCGCCACACTACCAGAAGGATGTGGAGGCTTTCGAGAGGGTGCAGAAGAGATTTACCAGGATGTTGCCTGGTATGGAGGACATTAGCTATGAGGAGTGGTTGAATAAACTCGGTTTGTTCTCAATGGAACCACGGAGGTTGAGGGGCGACCTGATAGAGGTCTACAAAATTATGAGGGACATAGACAGAGTGGATAGTGTGCAAGGGGGAAGATTTAGAGGAGATGTACGAGGCAAGTTTTTTACACAGAGGGTAGCGGGTGCCTGGAACTCGCTGCTGGAGGAGGTGGTGGAAGCAGGGACGATAGTAACATTTAAGGGCATCTTGACAAATAGATGAATAGGATGGGAATAGAAAGATATGGACCCAGGAGTGTAGAAGATTTTAGTTTAGACGGGCAGCATGGTCGGCACGGGCTTGGAGGGCAGAAGGGCCTGTTCCTGTGCTGTACTTTTCTTTGTTCTTTGTTCTTTGTTCCTGTTTGTGGTCGTCACCACTGTATATATTGTATATATAGAATGTATATACAGGTGCTTTACGGTAAGGCCCCTGTACTACAGGTACGGGGGTAGATCCCTGCCTCCTGGCTCCGCCCAGTAGGCGGAGTATAAATATGTGTGCTCACCGTACAGCAGCCATTTCGTCAGCTGCTGTAGGAGGCCACCCATCTCAGTGTAATAAAGCCTTGATTACATCCTACTCTTGTCTTTGCGCAGTTGATAGTGCATCAATTTATTACACTGAGATTTTTCAGAGATGGACCTCCGCATCAAGCTGGATCGCCTACAGCTGCATCCTCAAGCAGACAACGCCAAAAAAGATTTCGAACATTGGCTAGCCTGTTTTGAAGAGTACATCGGGTCTGCGCCAGACACAATTCCAGAAGCACAGAAGCTCCGGATGCTTTACACGCGGCTGAGCTCCAACGTCTTTCCACTCGTCCAGGATGTGCCGACCTACGCATAGGCCATGGTGCTACTGAAGAAAACTACGCTCAGCGGACTAACAAAATCTACGCCAGGGACCTCCTGTCCACCCAGCACCAACTTCCCGGTGAGTCGGTGGAAGATTTTTGGCGCGCCCTTCTCGCCCTAGTTAAAGACTGTGACTGTCAGACTGTTTCGGCCACGGAACACTCGAATTTGCTAATGAGAGACGTATTTGTTACGGGCATAGGGTCTGACTACATCCGCCAGCGCCTCTTAGAAGGGGCCACGCTCGACCTCGCGGCGACCAGAAAACTAGCGCTCTCACTTAAGGTTGCCTCACACAACATTCAGGCCTATGCCCCTGACCACGCGGCCCACCTCCCCTGTGCATCGTGGACTCCGCAGCCGGCCGTCCCATCATGGACTCCATCAGCGACCGCGGCAGCCAACCAACCCTGGGGGCCCAAATGCTTCTTCTGTGGGCAGTCAAAACACCCCCGACAGCGCTGTCCGACGCGGAGCACCCTCTGCAAGGCCTGTGGCAAGAAGGGACATTTCGCTGCAGTGTGCCAGGCACGCTCAATCGCCGCTATTGTCCCGGCGCCCCCCACATGCGGCTAGTGGGCGCCGCCATCTTCCACTCCTCGGACCACGTGCGGCCAGCGGACTCCGCCATCTTGCTTGACTCACAACACATGTGGCCAGTGGGCGCCGCCATCTTGCCTCCCCCACGGCATGTGTGGCCGGTGGGCGCCACCACCTTACCCGACTCAGGACCTTGCCCGTCGGGCACCTCATCCGGCCGCTCATCGCCTGCAACCGCTCGACCACACAACTTCGCGGCTGCTTCAACTAAAGTGAAGGTCAGCGGGCACGAGATCTCCTGCCTGCTGGACTCCGGGAACACTGAGAGCTTCGTTCACCCCGATACGGTAAGGCGCTGCTCCCTCGTGGTACACCCCGCTAACCAGAGGTTCTCCCTGGCCTCCGGATCTCACCCCGTGGCGATCCGGGGTTACTGGGTCACCACCCTCACTGTCCAGGGCGTGGAGTTCAGCGGCTTCCGCCTCTACGTCCTCCCAATCTCTGCGCTGCCTTGCTACTCAGCCTGGACTTCCAGTGCAACCTCCAGAGCCTAACCCTGAAATTCGGCGGGCCCTACCACCCCTTACCGTGTGCGGACCCCTGACCCTTAAGTTCGACCCGCCTTCCCTTTTTGCAAACCTAACCCGGATTGCAAACCCATCGCCACCAGGAGCAGACGGTACAGCGCCCAGGACAGGACCTTCATCAGGTCTGAAGTCCAGCGGCTGCTTTGGGAAGGCATCATCAAAGCCAGCAACAGCCCCTGGAGAGCCCAAGTGGCCGTGGTCAAAACTGGGGAGAAAAACAGGACGGTCGTTGACTACAATCAGACCATCAATCAGTACACGCAGCTCGACGCGTACCCCCTCCCACGCATATCTGATATCGTCAATCAGATTGCACAGTACAGACAGAAGCAAAAGGAAGCAAGGGTAAAAGTGCAAGGCAGAGAATACATAGTCAAAAATCTAAAAGGGCGACAGTACAAGGTACAGTGACTGAGGGGAGCTCAGTGAATAGGCCCAGTAATAACAAAAGAAATAAAACTGGATATGTTAAGATTCAAAACAGAGGTAAAAAAACCAACATAAGTGTACTTTACCTGAATGCTCGTATTATTCGGAATAAAGTTAATGAGTTGAAGGCACAAATCATCGTAAATGACTATGATTTAGTGGCCATTACTGAAACATGGTTAAAGGATGGTCACGACTGGGAGTTAAATATCCGAGGGTATCAAACTATTCGGAAGGACAGAGTGGATGGTAAGGGAGGTGGTGTTGCTCTGTTATTTAAGGATGGTATCCGGGCAATAGTAAGGGATGACATCGGTGCTATGGAGGATAAGGTTGAATCCATTTAGGTGGAAATCAGGAATAGTAAGGCGAAAAAGTCGCTGATAGGAGTAGTCTATCGGCCACCAAATAGTAACGTTATGGTGGGGCAAGCAATAAACAAAGAAATAACTGATGCATGTAGAAATGGTACAGCAGTTATCATGGGGGATTTTAATCTACATGTCGATTGGTTTAACCAGGTCGGTCAAGGCAGCCTTGAGGAGGAGTTTATAGATGTATCCGCGATAGTTTCCTAGAACAGTATGTAATGGAACCTACGAGGGAACAAGCGGTCCTAGATCTTGTCCTGTGTAATGAGGCAGGATTGATTCATGATCTCATAGTTAGGGAGCCTCTCAGAAGGAGCGATCACAATATGGTGGAATTGAAAATACTGATGGAGGGTGAGAAAGTAAAATCAAATACTAGTGTTTTCTGTTTAAACAAAGGAGATTACAAGGGGATGAGAGAAGAACTAGCTAAGGTAGACTGGGAGCAAATACTTTATGGTGGAACAGTTGAGGAACAGTGGAGAACCTTCCAAGCGATTTTTCACAGGGCTCAGCAAAGGTTTATACCAACAAAAAGGAAGGACGGTAGAAAGAGGGAAAATCGACCGTGGATATCTAAGGAAATAAGGGAGAGTATCAAATTGAAGGAAAAAGCATATAAAGTGGCAAAGATTGGTGGGAGACTAGAGGACTGGGAAATCTTTAGGGGGCAACAGAAAGCTACTAAAAAAGCTATAAAGAAGAGTAAGATAGAGTATGAGAGTAAACTTGCTCAGAATATAAAAACAGACAGTAAAAGTTTTTACAAATATATAAAACAAAAAAGAGTGGCTAAGGTAAATATTGGTCCTTTAGAGGATGAGAAGGGAGTTTTAATAATGGGAAATGAGGAAATGGCTGAGGAACTGAACAGGTTTTTTGGGTCGGTCTTCACAGTGGAAGACACAAATAACATGCCAGCGACTGATAGAAATGAGGCTATGACAGTTGAGGACCTTGAGAGGATTGTTATCACTAAGGAGGTAGTGATAGGCAAGCTAATGGGGCTAAAGGTAGACAAGTCTCCTGGCCCTGATGGAATGCATCCCAGAGTGCTAAAAGAGATGGCTAGGGAAATTGCAGATGCACTAGTGATAATTTACCGAAATTCTCTAGACTCTGGGGTGGTCCCGGTGGATTGGAAATTAGCAAACGTGACACCACTGTTTAAAAAAGGAGGTAGGCAGAAAGCAGGAAATTATAGGCCAGTGAGCTTAACTTCGGTAGTAGGGAAGATGCTGGAATCTATCATCAATGAAGAAATAGCGAGGCATCTGGATAGAAATTGTCCCATTGGGCAGACGCAGCATGGGTTCATAAAGGGCAGGTCATGCCTAACTAATTTAGTGGAATTTTTTGAGGACATTACCAGTGCAGTAGATAACGGGGAGCCAATGGATGTGGTATAGCTGGATTTCCAGAAAGCCTTTGACAAGGTGCCACACAAAAGGTTGCTGCATAAGATAAAGATGCATGGCATTAAGGGTAAAGTAGTAGCATGGATAGAGGATTGGTTAATTAATAGAAAGCAAAGAGTGGGGATTAATGGGTGTTTCTCTGGTTGGCAATCAGTAGCTAGTGGTGTCCCTCAGGGATCCGTGTTGGGCCCACAATTGTTCACAATTTACATAGATGATTTGGAGTTGGGGACCAAGGGCAATGTGTGCAAGTTTGCAGATGACACTAAGATGAGTGGTAAAGCGAAAAGTGCAGAGGATATTGGAAGTCTGCAGAGGGATTTGGATAGGTTAAGTGAATGGGCTAGGGTCTGGCAGATGGAATACAATGGTGAAAAATGTGAGGTTATCCATTTTGGTAGGAATAACAGCAAATGGGATTATTATTTAAACGATAAAATATTAAAGCATGCCGCTGTGCCGAGAGACTTGGGTCTGCTAGTGCATGAGTCACAGAAGGTTGGTTTACAGATGCAACAGGTGATTAAGAAGGCAAATGGAATGTTGTCCTTCATTGCTAGAGGGATGGAGTTTAAGACTAGGGAGGTTATGTTGCAAATCGTATAGGGTGTTAGTGAGGCCACACCTGGAGTATTGTGTTCAGTTTTGGTCTCCTTACTTGAGAAAGGACGTACTGGCGTTGGAGGGTGTGCAGAGGAGATTCACTAGGTTAATCCCAGAGGTTGAGTAGACTGGGACTGTACTCGTTGGAATTTAGGATGAGGGGGGATCTTATAGAAACATTTAAAATTATGAAGGGAATAGATAGGATAGATGCGGGCAGGTTGTTTCCACTGGTGGGTGAAAGCAGAACTAGTGGACATAGCCTCAAAATAAGGGGAAGTAGATTTAGGACTGAGTTTAGGAGGAACTTCTTCACCCAAAGGGTTGTGAATCTATGGAATTCCTTGCCCAGTGAAGCAGTTGTGGCTCCTTCATTACATGTTTTTAAGGTAAAGATAGATAGTTTTTTGAAGAATAAAGGGATTAAGGGTTATGGTGTTCGGGCCGGAAAGTGGAGCTGAGTCCACAAAAGATCAACCATGATCTCATTGAATGGCGGAGCAGGCTCAAGGGGCCAGATGGCCTACTCCTGCTCCTAGTTCTTATGTCCTTATGTTCTTATGTAGTACAGGGTCTTCCAGAGAGTGGACCTGAAATCTGCCTACCACCAGCTCCCCATTCAGAAGGCGGACCACCCCTATACTGCGTTCGAAGCAGACAGCCGCCTTTACCACTTTCTTAGGGTCCCCTTCGGCGTCACCAATGGGGTCTTGGTCTTCCAATGGGAGATGGACCGAATGGTTGACCGGTACATACTGCAGGCCACTTTCCCGTACCTGGACAATGTCACCATCTGTGGCCACTATCAGCAGGACCATGATGCCAATCTTGCCAAATTTCTACACACTGCCACTCCCCTCAACCTCACAGATAACAAGAAGTGCGTGTTCAGCACGAACCACTTAGCCAGCCTCGGCTATGTGGTCCAGACCGTTCTGGGGCCCGACCCCGATCGCATGCGCCCCTAATGGAACTCCCCCTCCCCCACTGCCACAAGGCCCTCAAACGATGCCTGGGGTTCTTTTCGAGTTACGCCCACTCATTCAATCCACTGTTTTTCCTCTGACGGCTGAGGCTCACCAGGCCTTCAACCGTATAAAGGCCGACATCGCCAAGGCCGCGATGCACGCGGTCAACGAGATGTTACCATTCCAAGTCGAGAGCGATGCATCAGACGTCGCTCTGGCTGCCACCCTTAACCAGGCAGGCAGGCCCGTGGCATTCTTTTCCCGCACTCTCCATGCGTCCGAAATGCAGCACTCCTCCGTCAAAAATGAGGCCCAAGCCATCGTTGAAGCTGTGCGGCATTGGAGGCATTACCTAGCCGGCAGGAAATTCACTCTCCTCACTGACCAACGGTCGGTTGCCTTCATATTTAACAGCACACAGCGGGGCAAGATCAAAAACGATAAAATCTTGAGGTGGAGGATCAAGCTCCCCACCTACAATTACGAGATTTTGTATCGCCCCGGTAAGCTCAACAAGCCCCCCCGATGCCCTATCCCGAGGTACATGCGCCAGCGCACAAGTGGACCGACTCCGGACCTGCATGTCAACCTCTGTCACCCAGGGGTCACACGTTTTTACCGTTTCATCAAGGCCTGCAACCTGCCCTACTCCATCGAGGAAGGACGGGCGATCACCAGAGACTGCCAGGTCTGCGCGGAGTGTAAACCGCACTTCTACCGGCCAGACTGTGCGCATCTGATGAAGGCCTCCCGCTCCTTTGAACGCGTCAGCGTGGACTTCAAAGGGCCCCTCCCCTCCACCGACCGCAACACATACCTTCTCAGTGTGGTCGATGAATATTCCCGATTCCCCTTTGCCGTCCCATGCCCCGATATGACATCTGTCACCGTCATCAAAGCCCTCAACACTATCTTCGCTCTGTTCGGTTTCCCCACCTACGTCCACAGCGACAGGGGATCCTCATTCATGAGCGATGAGCTGCGCCAGTTCCTGCTGAACAGGGGCATTGCCTCGAGCAGGATGACCAGCTACAACCCCCGGGGAAACGGGCAGGTGGAACGGGAGAATGGAACTGTCTGGAGGGCTGTCCAGCTGGCCCTACGGTCCAGAAATCCCCCGGCCTCCTACTGGCAGGAGATCATCCCCGACGCACTTCACTCCATTCGGTCGCTCCTGTGCACCGCGACTAATGAAACCCCCATGAACGTCTCTTTGCCTTACCCAGGAAGTCCACCTCCGGGGTTTCGCTCCCGACATGGCTGGCAGGGCCAGGACCCATTCTCCTCCATAGACACGTTCAACTCCACAAGGCGGACCCGTTGGTTGCGAGGGTACAGCTACTTCATGCCAACCCGCAGTATGCCTGCGTAGTATACCCCGACAGCCGCCAAGACACAGTCTCCCTCAGGGACCAGGCACCAGCTGGTTCCACACACACATACCCCCCGCCCCGGTACCACCCTCCCTTCCCCCGGCGCACCCCACCGCAGCCCCCGCTCCGGAACAATCATTTTTTTAACAGCGGGTGAATGTGGTAGTCACCACTGATGTATGTATTGTATATGTAGGATTTATATACATGTGCTTTACGGTAAGGCCCCTGTACTACAGGTACGGGGGTAGATCCCTGCCTGCTGGCTCCGCCCAGTAGGTGGAGTATAAATATGTGTGCTCCCCGTAAAGCAGCCATTTTGTTAGCTGCTGGAGGAGGCCACACATCTCAGTGTAATAAAGCCTCGATTACATCCTACTCTCATCTCTTCATAACAGATAGCGCATCACTGTTGTTTGCATGGACTTCAGTAAAGCTTTTGACACGGTACCTCATGGCAGACTGGTACAAAAGGTGAAGTCACACAGGATTTTATTTTTATTTTATTTTATTTTCATGTGCTTAATGATCTTTTTGAGTTGCTCGCAGAAAAATACTTTTTTTTTAAAATAATTTTTATTGGAATTTTTTACAGAAAATATAAAAATATAACAACAAACAATAGAATGCAACAAAATATCCCACAACAACCGTAACACCCCCCAAACCGTATCAACACATGTATCAGGTCCCCCCCACCCCCCCAACCCCAACAAGAGAACTTAACAATAAGTCAATAAGTTAAAATTAAATAAACAAAATAAAATAAAATAAACAAACACAGTCATCGTGTCCCCCCCCCACCCCCCCCAGGTTGCTGCTGAGCCAGAAAGTTGAGGAAAGGTTGCCACCGCCTGAAGAACCCTTGTACCGATCCTCTCAGGGCGAATTTGACCTTCTCTAGCTTAATAAAACCCGCCATGTCATTGATCCAGGTCTCCACGCTTGGGGGCCTCGCATCCTTCCATTGTAGCAAGATCCTTCGCCGAGCTACTAGGGACGCAAAGGCCAGCACACCGGCCTCTTTCGCCTCCTGCACTCCCGGCTCCACCCCAACCCCAAAAATCGCGAGTCCCCGTCCTGGCTTGACCCTGGATCCTACCACCCTCGACACCGTCCTCGCCACCTCCTTCCAGAACTCCTCCAGTGCCGGGCATGCCCAGAACATATGGGCATGGTTCGCTGGACTCCCCGAGCACCTGACACACCTGTCTTCACCCCCAAAGAACCTACTCATCCTCGTCCCAGTCATGTGGGCCCGGTGCAGCACCTTGAATCGGATGAGGCTAAGCCGCGCACACGAGGAGGAAGAATTAACCCTTTCCAGGGCATCAACCCATGTCCCGTCTTCGATCTGTTCCCCCAGTTCCCCCTCCCACTTAGTTTTCAGCTCCTCTACTGACGCCTCCTCCACCTCCTGCATAACCTTGTAGATATCGGATATCTTCCCCTCTCCGACCCAGACCCCTGAAAGCACCCTGTCCCTCACCCCCCTCGCGGGAAGCGCAGGGAATCCCTCCACCTGCCGTCTAGCAAATGCCTTTACCTGCAGATACCTGAACATGTTTCCCGGGGGGAGCCCAAATTTCTCCTCCAACTCCCCCAGGCTCGCAAACCTCCCGTCGATAAACAGGTCCCTCAGCTGTCTGATGCCCGCTCTGTGCCAACCCTGAAATCTCCCATCCATGTTCCCCGGGACGAACCTATGGTTCCCCCTTAACGGAGCCTCCATCGAGCTCCCCTATGTCGCCTCCACTGCCCCCAAATCTTGAGGGTAGCCGCCACCACCGGACTTGTGGTATACCTCGTGGGAGGTAGCGGCCACGGCGCCGTTACCAGGGCCCCCAGGCTTGTATCCCCACAGGACGCTCTCTCCATCCGTTTCCATGCTGCCCCCTCCCCCTCCATCACCCACTTGCGCACCATCGACACATTGGCCGCCCAGTAGTACCCCAAGAGATTGGGCAACGCCAGCCCCCCCCATCTCTACCCCGCTCCAAGAAGACCCTCTTGACCCTCGGGGTGCCATGCGCCCAAACAAAGCTCATGATGCTGCTGGTCACCCTTCTAAAAAAGACCCTAGGGATGAAGATGGGCAAACACTGGAAGTGGAACAAGAACCTCGGGAGAACCGTCATTTTGACGGACTGCACTCTACCCGCCAACGATAGCGGCACCATGTCCCACCTTTTAAATTCCTCCTCCATCTGCTCCACCAGTCTGGTGAAGTTAAGCTTATGGAGAGTCCCCCAACTCCTGGCCACCTGCACCCCCAGGTATCTGAAACTCTTCACTGCCCTCCTAAACGGGAGCCTCCCAATTCCCTCCTCTTGATCTCCCGGGTGCACTACAAATACCTCGCTCTTACCTAAATTTAGCTTATAGCCCGAGAAGCCCCCAAATTCCGCTAACAGCTCCATCACCCCCGGCATTCCCCCCTCTGGGTCCGCCACATACAACAGCAGGTCGTCCGCATACAGCGATACCTGGTGTTCCTCCCCACCCCGCACCAGACCCCTCCATCTCCCTGACTCCCTCAACGCCATAGCCAGCGGTTCAATCACCAGTGCAAAGAGCAAAGGGGACAGGGGGCACCCCTGCCTGGTCCCACGATAGAGCCTAAAGTACTCCGATCTCCTTCCATTTGTAACTACACTCGCCATCGGAGCCGCGTAGAGCAGCCTCACCCATTTGATGAATCCCTCCCCAAATCCAAACGGCTCCAACACCTGCAGAAAAATACTTTTGATTGTACCTTGGTACAAGTGACAATAAACAAATCCAATCCAACCCAGAGGTGAGGTGGCACGTTCACAGAAGGCAAAGTGTAGCAGTAGAAGGGTGTTTTTCTGAATTAAAGGTTGTGACTGGGGCCTCTGTTTGTCGTATACATAAACAATTTGGAGGAAAATATAGCTGGTCTGATTATTAAGTTCACCGATGACACCAAGGTTGGTGAACTGGCAGATAGAGTTGAGGATTGTCAGAGAATACAGCAGGACATAGATAGGTTGGAGACTTGGGCAGAGAAATGGCAAATGGAGTTTAATCCAGACAAATGTGAGGTATTGCATTTTGGTAGGTCTAATCACAATTTGGAAAAACTCTTAGGAATATAGAAAGTCAGAGAGATCTGGGCTGCCTTGTGGCTCACCCTCTGGAACCCTCAGTGACCAAGACATCCCTCCTGACCTCCACTGCATCCAGGAGCCTCCCCAAGTCAGCACACCTGAATCTTGGGGCCGGTCTCCTCGGCATCATTGTTGAGAGCTGGCTGGGGTTGGCTGAGCGAGTGCAGCCTAAGTGCTGCTCAACCTTGTTAGCGGGGGAATGGCCAGGAAGACTGCAGCCCATCAGTGCTGGTCAACAAAAATGTAGACCAGGCAGAATGGCACATGGGGGTCTCCTGGGCCAGCGGAGACCCCTGGGTGGTCAGGGTCAGTGCAGTGTGCCCCCCTGGCCTTCCCCCTGGAACGTGGGAACCTTGTTACTGCCCAGCTTACACCTTGGTGTATACTTGATGGGTACAGAGCTGGCTAGGTCATAGAAGGCAGAGAGTGGCAATGGAAGGGTGTTTTTCTGATTGGAGGGCTGTGACTAGTGGTGTTCCGCAGGGATCAGTAGTGCTGGGACCTTTGCTGTTCATAGTATATATCAATGATTTGGAGGAAAATGTAACTGGTCTGATTAATAAGTTTGCTGATGACACAAAGGTGTGTTGTTACTCGTGTCTTAATAAAGCTCGTAGTCTCAAATGTGGAGAAGATGCTTTATTGTGAATTCGTTCTGTCTTCAGAGCTGTTACCTACGGCTACCTCAAGTGCTCCTAGCTGGCGTGTGTGTGTGTCCTGCTCCAAGTTCTGCCCTCTGTGAAGTGTGTCCTCACTTCCTGTCCCCGTCTATTTATATGGCTCTCCCGTGCCCCCTCTAGTGTTTGCTCAGTTGTATTGCATCTAGTTAACTTGTTATCACCACATCCCCCTTTTTCTCTTTACATATTTTCTGTACATCGTTAAAGAAAATTGTACATCCTGTCCCGGTGTATTTATAGCTCTCCCTCTGGTGTTTGCTCAGTTGTTTTGTATCTAGTCAATCTACGATCACCACATCCCCCTTTTTCTCTTTACATATTTGCTGTACATCGTTAAAGAAAATTATAGAAAACAGTTACTTATGATATGCGTATCTATACAGGTGATGGTGCTATTGCATATTTTACAAAGCCAATGTAGTTATATGTCCAATCTTAATAAAAACATTTATGAGTCCAAACTTGATGAATTTGTTCAGAGCTTTTTTTCTTTTTGTTGTTGATGACGTGGTGATATTGATATTGCAAGTCCGCTGTGAATGTTGTTGGTGTTCCTTCTAATTTTAAGTACCCAATGCATCATCCCGAGGTGTTTGCATGGTCACCTCACTGATGTTGAATGGCATGGACTTTTTTCTGTGCTTGTGGTATTGATTTATTGTCTCATCCGCCTTGGATGCTGGTGTGCTTGCTCGTTCTGGAGCAGACGTGAGTTTGTGCGATTCGTTGTCATCCCATGACATGTTTGTAGTCTTGTCATCGTTTTGCAGTGTGCTGTGGCATTGTCCTTCATGTGCCGAGTAGTACCATTGTGTACAAGTCGTTGTTTCATTGCTGTTGTTTCTGTCGTTCCTGTTTTTGTTGTTTTCGTTGCCGTACTTGTTGCTGTTTTTGTCGTTTCTGTCTTTGGTGTTGGCACTATCTTTGTTCCTGACTTTGTTGTTTGTCTTGTCGCGCTTCATGTTGCTTTTGTTCTTTCTGTTGTCGTTCTCGTTTCTGCTGTGCTTCTTGCTATTGTTGTTGGTCTTGTCGCGCTTCATGTTGCTTTTGTTCTTGCTGTTGTTTGTCCCGTTTCTGCTGTGCTTCTTTTGACTTTTGTTTTTCTTGTTATACTCTATTCGTGTCCCGAGTGGATAATTTGAGTCATTGAGCATTTTGTCTCGAGAGTGGTGCGAATGATCTGATGTTGCATCGGTGCAGGTGACATCAATCATTTGTGGAGAATTGGATTCCTCATCTTTGCTTTCTTGGTGCTCCTCTTCCGGAGTCAAAACCTCCATGATTACAATTGACGTGGTGTCTGTGGACTTCTGGCGCTCCTCTTCTGGAGTCCAAATCTGCATGATTTCAGTTGACGTGGTGTCTCCGGACTCTTGGTGCACCGCTTCTGGAGTTGAAATCTTCATGATTTCTGTTGATGTTGTCTCACTGGACTCCAGGTGCTCCTCTTCTGGAGTCAGAATCTGCATGGTTTCTTTCGGCGTTGTCTCTCTGGACTCCAGGTGCTCCTCTTCTGGAGTCAAAATCTGCATGTTTTCTTTCGGCGTTGTCTCTCTGGACTGTTGGGTGGCCCGACTCTGTGCTTCTGTACAGACAAGCTGAGAACTGTCAGTCTCGCTGTGATCCTGTACGCGAGTGCGATCACCTTGTTACTGTTTTCGCTCTGTGCTTCGGTACAGACAAGCTGAGAACTGTCAGTCTCGCTGTGATCCTGTACGTCGAGTGTGATCACCTTGTCACTGTCTTCGCATGCAGTGGGTAGAGGTGCATTGTCTTCTTCTTGTTCATGTGAGCTTGTTAGACTTTCATAGTCTGCTTGTGGTTGCTCAGATACGGCAGGTTGACCTTCATGGTCTTGTGCATGCATGGTGTCAGTGGTTAGATGTACGTTGTCTTCTTCTTGTTCCTGTGAGCTTGGTAGACTTTCATAGTCTGCTTGCGGTTGCTCAGATACAGCGGGTTTACCTGCATGGTCTTGTTCATGCATGGTGTTCACCAGGGAGTGTTTGCTTGCATCCCTTTTGGAGTCTTTCATCACTCGCACTGTGGAGCCTGTCATCGCTCGCTCCGTGGAGTCTTCCTGTGATCTCTGTGTGGCGTCGTCTTCGTCTAGGGTATTGCTGTCATCCAATGTATCGACGAGCTGCCATGGCCTCATGGTGTTGGATTCATCTACCATGAGTAGAGTCGTGTTGAGCTTTGCAACGGTGTCGCTGATGCTGTGATCAGCATGTCCAAATAACTCCTCCATGTCTGAGTAGTATTCTTTGAAACCCATTTCATCTTCGTTGGCTTCTTCTACCACGAGTTGATTCGTGTTGAACTTTGCGACCGTGTCGCTGATGCTGTGATAAGCATATCCGACTGACTCAGCTGTGTCTGAGTAGTATTCTTCGAAAACCAAATCATCCTGGTTGGATTCTTCTACCACGAGTTGGTTCGTGTTGTGCTTTGCGACCGTGTCGCTGATGCTGTGATAAGCATATCCGACTGACTCAGCCATGTCTGAGAGGTAATCTTCGAAAAACAAATCATCTTTTGTTGTTTTGGAATTCTTTTTGTTCTCTTCACTTTGGGTGGTGCAGACTGCTTTTTTCAGGGTGTTGTGCAAGTTGTTTTTAACTGTTGGTTTAAGTTCAGGCGTTTTTCTGTGTTCTGAGGCAAGAAAATTTGTGTTTACCACTTTAAGTGTCTTGTTTTCAATTTTCGGGCATTTCCCTTTTAAGTGGGCGTGGTCGGGATGCTCAGACGTCATGACGTCACGCGCAGGAATGCATTGCGCATGCGCAAATCGGCCTTCCTCCTTCACTGTGCGGTTTTGTTTCCATTGCGCATGCGCGGCTTGCGCATGCGCATTACGATCCGCGACCAAAACTTTTTTTGACTGCGCATGCGCGGCTTGCGCATGCGCATAACGATCGGAACCGGAAGCCGCGCATGCGCAGACGCAATTTGTAGTTCTTTGCTTACCGGAGACTGCAAAATGTGCTCCGACGCCATTTTTTCGCGGATTTCAGCGATTTTTCTGTCCCATCTGGACTGGATTTCTAAAAGTTGTAAGTTACCTTCTCTTCCCGATCTGGACTGGGTTTCAGCGTTTTGGCTTTGTGAGAAATTAGTGTTATTTCTTCTTTTTGATCTGTACTTTTCATTCGCGATTTCTTGTTCTTTTCGTGATTTTTTAAAGTTTTGCATCACTCAGTCTCTGTGCAGTTTGGCCTCTGAGCATGCCTTGCTGTGTAAATTCCTTACAGTACTCTTCAAATTTGTTTAGTATCGTTTGTAAGCTGTTTCTGTCTTCACCTTTTGAGTATTTAAATCCATTATAAACTTTCGTAGCTTCATGTCCTTCGATGAGAATTGCTATTTTAATTTCGTCTGAGGCTGCTTCTGCATCATATGCTATGATACCGTAACCGAACCATTGTTTAAACCTTTCCCAGACACTTTTTACATTTCCAGTCGTGTCCAGCTGAAGTGTGAATCCAAGGCACTTCCTCCCATCAGCGATGTCTTCCCAAGTCGAATGTCCAGTAGGAGATTTCCATGCCATTTTGTTCTTTCTGTGTCTGCCACTGAGTTGTCCTGTAGTAAGCGTCTGAAGCCACTCCTGGGTACCATGTGTTGTTACTCGTGTCTTAATAAAGCTCGTAGTCTCAAATGTGGAGAAGATGCTTTATTGTGAATTCGTTCTGTCTTCAGAGCTGTTACCTACGGCTACCTCAAGTGCTCCTAGCTGGCGTGTGTGTGTGTCCTGCTCCAAGTTCTGCCCTCTGTGAAGTGTGTCCTCACTTCCTGTCCCCGTCTATTTATATGGCTCTCCCGTGCCCCCTCTAGTGTTTGCTCAGTTGTATTGCATCTAGTTAACTTGTGATCACCACAAAAGGTAGGTGGAATTGCAGATAGCGATGAGGACTGTCAGAGGATACAGCAGGATTTAGATCATTTGGAGACTTGGGCGGAGAGATGGCAGATGGAGCTTAATCCGGACAAATGTGAGGTAATGCATTTTGGAAGGTCGGTATGCAGGTAGGGAATATACAGTGAATGGTAGAACCCTCAAGAATATTAACAGTCAGAGAGATCTTGGTGTACAGGTCCACCAATCACTGAAAGTGGCAACACAGGTGGAGAAGGTAGTCAAGAAGGCATACGGCATGCTTGTCTGCATTGGCCGGGGCACTGAGTATAAATATTGGCAAGTCATGTTGCAGCTGTATAGAACTTTAGTTCGGCCACACTTGGAGTTCAATTCTGAAGTTAGTGTTCAATTCTGGTCGGCTCACTACCAGAAGGATGTGGAGGCTTTGGAAAGGGTTCAGAAGAGGTTTACCAGGATGTTGCCTGGTATGGAGGGCATTAGCTATGAGGAGAGATTGAATAAACTCGGTTTGTTCTCACTGGAATGTCGGAGGTTGAGGGGCGACTTGATAGAGGTCTACAAAATTATTAGGGGCATAGACAGAGTGGCTAGTAAGAAGATTTTTTTCCCAGGATAGAGGGGTCAATTACTAGGGGGCATAGGTTTAAGGTGCAAGGGGCAAGGTTTAGAGGAGATGTATGAGGTAAGTTTTTTACACAGAGGGTAGTGGGTGCCTGGAACGTGCTGCCAGAGTGGCAGTGCAAGGGTGCCCGAATGTCAGGGTGGCACGGTGAGGCGGGAAATACCCATGAAATGAGGGTGGAGGGGGGTATGAAGGGTGAGTTTGGGTGCGTGACTGAGAAGGGAGGGGGTGCTGTAAGGGGTTTGGGGGGCCTAAAGAGGGGAGCCCCCAGGGAGCCCATAGTTGGGTGTCCTCACTTGAGAGGTGTGGGGTATGTGGTGATGTGCATCACTGTAAATACACAAGGGGTTAATGTAGGTACACTGCAACTAGGTAAACACTAGAGGGAGAACCAGAAACATCATGACACACAGACATTCAACCAATAGGTCAGTAAGATAGGACATGACCAATGGGCAGTCAAAACACACCCAGAGGTGACACTACCACAAGGGGGCGACCCATATAAAAGGACAGGGCACACATGCTCTTCCTCTTTCCACAGGCGACACAAGGGCAGATCGGAAGCATCACACCCACACGTGGATTAGAGCAGACGGTTAGTTATGAAATGAAATGAAAATCGCTTATTGTCACGAGTAGGCTTCAAATGAAGTTACTGTGAAAAGCCCCTAGTCGCCACATTGCGGTGCCTGTTCGGGAAGGCTGTTATGGGATTGAGTTAGATTGAGTTACTATAGCAAGATCAGCAGGAGAGTCGAACTCAAGTAGGAGAATTGTTAACTGTTCAATAAATGTGTTAAATCTATCTCCAAGTCTGAACCTTCCTTTGTCAGAATATACATCAAGGAAGCAGCTTATGCTACATGAAGAAGCATAACACAACAGGGTAGTGTCCGTGTAAGTTGGGGGCTGACATTGCCCATGGGTCAGGGGTGTGGGGGGTCCCACAAGGTCACTTACAGATCGGGGCACCCTTTCAAAATGGCGGCCCGATCTCTGAGTTCAGCTCCCCAGTACTAACAAAAATTCTAAGTGTGCGCTAAACCAGAGAAACTCCCCAAGGCTCAAAAAAGTGACTAAGTGTCATTGAATAGCTATGGGGAACTCGCCGGCCCTGAAAAACCCACCATAAATGAACTTAGACATTTTTGGGCAGAATTGCACCCATCAATTTAAAAAGCAGGGAGGTCATGTTGGAGTTGTATACAACTTTGGTGAGGCCACAGGTGGATACTATGTGCAATTCTGGTCACCACGTTAAGGGAAGGATGTGATTGCACTGGAGAGGGTGCAGAGGCGATTCACCAGGATGTTGCCTGGGATGGAACATTTATGTTATGAAGAGAGGTTGGATAGGCTTGGATTATTTCCGCTGGAGCAGAGAAAGTTGAGGGGTGACCTGATTGAGGTGTACAAGATTGAGGGCATAGACAGGGTGGATAGGGAGCAACTGTTGAAGGGTCAGTTACGAGGGGACCCAAGTTCAAGGTGCAGGAGGTTTAGGAGATATTTGAGGAAATACACTTTTACCCAGATGGTGGTGATGGTCTAGAATGCATTGCCTGGGAGGGTGGTAGAGGCGGGATCCCTCACATCCTTTAAAAAGTACCTGGGCAGCATGGTGGCGCAGTGGTTAGCACTGCTGCTTCACGGCGCCGAGGTCCCGGGTTCGATCCCGGCTCTGGGTCACTGTCTGTGTGGAGTTTGCACATCCTCCCCATGTTTGCGTGGGTTTCGTCCCCACAACCCAAAGATGTGCTGAGTAGGTAGATTGGACACGCTAAATTGCCTCTTAATTGGAAAAAATGAATTGGGTACTCTGAATTTTTTCTATATGTAAAGATCATAGCCTACACGGCAAACAGAGATAGGGAACAGAGGGCGGCCAGGCAGCAGCTGCTTGACTCCATTCTGGAGGTTGACAGAAAGTATGCTGAGGCCCTGACCTTAGAACTGCTGGCAGAGAGGAACAAGCTACAAATGGACTTTAACCTGCTATCCACCAGGAAAGCAGTGCACCAACTCCGCCAGACACAGGGGATTTTCTATGAACATGGATACAAGGCTGGCCGTCTACTGGCTCACCAGCTGAGAAAGTAGGCAGCCATGAGGGAAATAGCGCAGGTAAAGGCTGGCAGAGGCAGACTGTAGCGGAACCAAAAGAGGTCAATCAGGCATTTGAGACTTTCTTCCGACGACTGTACACCTCCGAACCCTCTGATGGGGACACGGAGATTAAACAGTTCGTCGATGGACTGGAACTGTCAGTTGTGAGGAAGGACAGACGGGCCGGGGGGGGGGGGGGGGGGGGGGGTGGAGCTAGAAGCACCAATAGATCTGGGAGATATCATGGAGAACATCAGCTCCATGCAGGCGGGGAAGGCACCGGGACCCGATGGGTTCCCTGTGGATTTCTACAAAAACTTTGTGCCAGCCCTGACCCCACACCTAAGGGACATGTTTGCAGACTCGCTGGCGAGCGGCACTTTGCTTCCTACGCTAGCGCAGGCCACAATCTCACTGATACCCATTAAAGACAAAAACCAGACAGAATGTGGATCATACAGACCCATTTCGCAGCTGAATAAGGATGCACAAATACCCACAAAGGTCTTGGCCAAAAGGCTGGAGAACACTGTACTGGAGGTGGTCGCTGAAGACCAGGTGGGCTTTGTCAAGGGTAGGCAACTCACTGCGAACATCAGGCGGCTGATGAATGTAATAATGACCCCCTCCAGGGAGAGAACACCAGAGGTGATCGTCTCCCTGGATGCAAAAAAAGTTTTCTACAGAGTCAAATGTAAGTACCTCCTTGAGGTATGTTATACCATCAATTCACTATGAGACCGTGAGAACGAGTGAATATAAGGGTTTATTAACCAGGAACTCTCCTGCCAGTGTCTGCTGTACAAATGAGTGCCACCCAAAGGTGGCCGGTCTATATATCGCCCCGGCGAGGGCAGAGCCGGAGGAGGAGCCCACCGGGGTTCCAGTACAAGGTCATAGGTCACAGTACTATACAGACAGTTTATACTTAGGTGAATACATTCACCACATTCACCCCCTGTTAAAAAAATCAAGTCCAGCGGGGGTGACGTGGGGTCATCAAATATTCAGTCTGTCCGGAGACCGGATCATTCTTTTAGACCTCCTCAGCTCTGGCGATGCGGCGGGCATGGTTGTGTAGGTGGTGACTCCGGGGCCGTGGTGTCTGGAGCTTGAGCCTCAGTTCAGCATGTCGGAGACGGTTGAGGGGTGGGGGTAGGCAGGGGGTGGTGGGTGGCGGCAGTGCAGGCGCGGGACAATACAGGACATCCGGGGGGTGGAAGGGGCGTTGGGGGTGGTGGTAAGCAGTGGGGAGGGGGGGCCGTTGGCAGTGGAACCAGCTGGCACCAGGTCTCATAGGGAGACCGTGTCTTGCCGTCCATCCTGGTGCGCGGCGTAGGCGTACTGGGGGTTGGCGTGCAGCAGCTGGACCCTCTCGACCAGGGAGTCAGTCTTATGGCACCTCGTATGCTTCCGGAGAAGGACAGGTCTCGGAGTTGTCAGCCAGGATGGAAGCGAGAACTGGAGATGGACTGCCTAGGGAAGAGAAACAAACGGTCGTGAGGGGTCTCATTCGTGGCTGTGCAGAGGAGTGATCTAATGGAGTGGAGGGCGTCGGGGAGGACCTCCTGCCAGCGGGGAATTGGGAGACTTCTAGAGCAGAGGGCCAGAAGGACGGCCTTCCATACCGTCGCGTTCTACCTCTCCACCTGTCCGTTTCCCTGCCTGTTATAGCTTGTAGTCCTGCTTGAGGCGATGCCCTTACTGAGCAGGTACTGACACAGCTCATCGCTCATGAACGATGTGCCCCGGTCGCTGTGGACGTAGGCAGGGAAACCGAACAGTGTGAAGATGCTGTGCAGTGCCTTTATAACCGTGGCCGAGGTCATGTCGGGGCAGGGGACAGCGAAGGGGAAGCGGGAGTACTCATCACGACGGTTAGGAAGTATACATTACGGTTGATGGAGGGGAGAGGCCCTTTGAAAATACTGAGGCGCTCAAAGGGCCGAAAGACCTTTACCAGATAGGCCTTGTCTGGCCGGTAGAAGTGCGGTTTGCACTCTGCGCAGACTTGGTAGCCCCTGGTCATGCCCTTGACCTCCTCAGTGGAGTAGGGCAGATTGCGGGCCTTAATAAAGTGGGTAAGCTGGGTGACCCCTGGGTGACAGAGGTCATCGCGGATAGCCTGAAGTTGGCTATCTTGTGCACTGGCGCATTTGCCGCGGGACAGGGCATCTGGGGGCTCATTGAGCTTCCCAGGACGATACTTGATATCGTAATTGTAGGTGGAGAGTTCGATACTCCACCTCAAGATTTTGTCATTCTTAATTCTGCCCCGTTGTGCGTTGTCAAACATAAAGGCAACCTTTATGGGCGGTCTTTATCCGCATAGTTGGGGACCCAGTGGGCATAGTAGGAGTACAGACCCAGGCATCATTTGAGGGCCTTGAGGCTGTGGGGAGGGGGAGGTTCCGTGAGAGGGCGCATGTGGTCGGGCCCTAGGACTCCGTTTTCCACGACATAACCGAGGATGGCTAGTCGGGTAGTGCGGAAAACGGACTTCTCTTGTTATATGTGAGGTTGAAGGATTGGGCGGCCTGGAGGAACCTCTGTGTCTTGTTCTAGGTGTAGGTGTAGCATAAGCAGCTTCCTTGTGGTGCACTTGACAAAGGACCAGACGTGGAGATAACTTCAACACGTTTATTAAACTATATACACTTCTATAACTTGGGTTCGACACTACTGTTAATCCTACTATAGCTACTCAGACTGACTAACCAGTCTGCTACAATCCACGTGGTAGGAGTGATATTGAATCAACCCTGTGTCTCTACTCACTGACTGTCTCCACTGGAAAGAGGCAGATCATGTGTGTGGTGTCCTTTATATATGGGTTGGTGTAATGCCCTCCTGTGGTCGTGTCACCTCTGTGTGTATCGTGAATGCCCATTGGTTGTGTCCTATCTAACTGATCTATTGGTTGATTGTGTGTGTGTGTGTGATGTCTCTGGTGCTCCCTCTAGTGTCTAACTAGTCTATATGTATTTACATTAACCCCTTGTGTATTTACAGTGATCACATCACCACACTCTGAAGGTTGGTGTCATGGTCCTGCTGATCGTGGCTGCAGATGGTAACATTGTCCAAGTACGGGTATATAGCCCGCAACCCGTACTGGTCCACCATTCGGTCCATCGTTCTCTGAAAAACCGAGACCCTGTTAGTGACGCCGAAAGGGACCCTGAGGAAGTGAAAAAGTTGGCCAGCTGCTTCAAAGGCAGTGTAGTGGCGCTCCTCCGGGCGGATTGGGAGCTGGTGGTAGGCCGACTTCAGATCGACCATTGAGAACACCCGGTACTGTGCGATCTGGTTGACTATCTCTGCTATGCAGGGTAGGGGGTACGCATCCAGGTGTGTGAACCGGTTAATGGTCTGGCTGTAGTCCACAACCATCCGATTCTTTTCCCCGGTTCAGACGACCACCCCTTGTGCTCTCCAGGGGTTGTTGCTGGCCTCGATGATCCCTTCCCTCAACAGTCGCTGGACCTCCGACGTGATAAAAATCATGTCCTGGGAACTGTACCACCTGCTCCTGGTGGCGACCGGCTTACAGTCGGGAGTGAGGGAAGGCGGGGGGACCTTGAGGGTCATGAGGCTGCATACCGTGAGGGCGTGGTGGGGGGTAAGGGTCCACTGAACTGTAGGGTCAGGCTTCGGTGACTGCATTGGAAGTCTAATCTAAGCAGTAGGGGGGCGCAGAGATGAGGGAGGACGTACAGCTTAAAATGAGCGTTTTCGGCGCCCTGCATCGTGAGGTTAGCGATACAGTACCCCCGGATCTGGGATTCGGTGGCAAGGGAGATTGTTTGGGATGTGGAGTGGATGTGAAGGGAGCAACGTCTTACCGTGTCAGGGTGAACAAAGCTCTCTGTGCTCCCAGAGTCGAAAAGACAGGGGGTCTCGTGCCCGTTGACCCGGATAACCATCATGGAATTTATCAGGTGCTTTGGCTGCGACTGGTCGAGGGTGACTGCGCCGAGCTGCGGGTAGCCAGCGTGGTCGGCGGTATCACAAGATGGCCACCCCCATCGGTCGCCTGTGTCAGCCGGTACCGGAGCCAGCGGCCAAGAGTCGCACTTGTCCGTCGGTGTTGGAGCCGGTGGCCAAGATGGCGGTCCCCACGAGTCGCACACGGCTGATGACGCATCTGAAGGGGGCGTTCCTGGCAGGCATGCAGACACATTGCGGGGTCTGTGGGCCTGTGAGTCCATTGTTTGAGCCTGGTGTGTTTTCGACTTCTGGGCTTTAGGTCGGCCCAGACAGACTCTGGCGAAGTGTCCCTTTTTGCCACAGTCGCTGCACGTTGCTGTGCGGGCTGGGCAACGCTGCCGTGTGTGTTGACCCTGGCCGCAGAAGTAGCACTGCGGTTCATCGGTCTGGACGGGCAGCTGTACGGCACAGGCCTGTTATGTAGGCGGGTCCGATGGGGGCCACGACGATGGTGTCCACGAGGGGTTCGTCGGTCCGCGGGGAACGCACTGAGGCTCTGGTAGGCCACCTCGAGTTTTACTCTGTCCCGCAGGTCAGTGCTCCCATTTTCCAGCAGGCGCTGCCTGATATAGTTCGATCGGATTCCAGCCATAGAACATAAAACATAGAACATTACAGCGCAGTACGGGCCCTTCGGCCCTCGATGTTGCGCCGACCTGTGAAACCATCTGAAGCCTATCTGACCTACACTATTCCATTTTCATCCATATGTCTATCCAGACCACTTAAATGCCCTTAAAGTTGGCGAGTCTACTACTGTTGCAGGCAGGGCGTTCCACACCCCTACTACTCTCTGAGTAAAGAAACTGCCTCTGACATCTGTCCTATATCTACCACCCCTCAATTTAAAGCTATGTCCCCTCGTGTTGGTCATCACCATCCGAGGAAAGAGACTCTCACTGTCCACCCTATCTAACCCTCTGACTATCTTATATGTCTCTATTAAGTCAACTCTCAGCCTTCTCCTCTCTAATGAAAACAACCTCAAGTCCCTGAGCCTTTCCTCGTAAGACCTTCCCTCCATACCAGGCAACATCCTAGTAAATCTCCTCTGAACCCTTTCCAAAGCTTCCACATCCTTCCTATAATGTGGTGACCAGAACTGCACGCAGTACTCCAGGAGCGGCCGCACCAGAGTTATGTACAGTTGCAGCATGACCTTGTGGCTCCGAAACTCAATCCCCCTACTAATAAAGGCTAGCACATCATATGCCTTCTTAACAGCCCTATTAACCTGGGTGGCAACTTTCAGGGATTTATGTACCTGGATGCCGAGATATCTCTGTTCATCTACACTACCAAGAATCTTGCCATTAGCCCAGTACTCTGCATTCCTGTTACTCCTTCCAAAGTAAACCACCTCACACTTTTCCGCATTAAACTCCATCTGCCACCTCTCAGCCCAGCTCTGCAGCTTATCTATGTCCCTCTGTATCCTATAACATCCTTCAGCACTATCCACAACTTCACCGACCTTCGTGTCATCTGCACATTTACTAACCCATCCTTCTACACCCTCTTCCAGGTCATTTATAAAAATGACAAACAGCAGTGGCCCCAAAACAGATCCTTGCGGTACACCACTAGTAACTGAACTCCAGGATGAACATTTGCCATCAACCACCACCCTCTGTCTTCTCTCAGCTAGCCAATTACTGATCCAAACCGCTAAATCACCTTCAATCCCATACTTCCTTATTTTCTGCAATAGCCTACCGTGAGGAACCTTATCAAACGTCTTACTGAAATCCATATACACCACATCAACCGCTTTACCCTCATCCACCTGTTTGGTCACCTTTTCAAAAAACTCAATAAGGTTTGTGAGGCATGACCTACCCCTCACAAAACCGTGTTGACTATTGCTAATCAACTTGTTCTTTTCAAGATGATTATAAACCCTATCTCTTATAACCTTTTCCAACATTTTACCCACAACCGAAGTAAGGCTCACAGGTCTATAATTACCAGGGTTGTCTCTACTCCCCTTCTTGAACAAGGGGACAACATTTGCTATCCTCCAGTCTTCCGGCACTATTCCTGTCGACAAAGACGACATAAAGATCAAGGACAAAGGCTCTGCAATCTCCTCCCGAGGAGATTTATCCTAGGATAAATCCCATCTGGCCCAGGGGACTTATCTATTTTTACACTTTCCAAAATTACTAACACCTCCTCCTTGTGAACCTCAATTCCATCTAGCCTGGTCGACTGAACCTGAGTATTCTCCTCGACAACATTGTCTTTCTCCAGTGTAAACACTGACGAAAAATATCCATTTAATGCTTCCCCTATCTCCTCTGATTCCACACACAACTTTCCACTACTATCCTTGATTGGCCCTAATCTTACTCTAGTCATTCTTTTGTTCCTGATATACCTATAGAAAGCCTTAGGGTTTTCCTTGATCCTATCCACCAATGACTTTTCGTGTCCTCTCTTCGCTCTTCTTAACTCTCCCTTTAGGTCCTTCCTGGCTAACTTGTAACTCACAAGTAGGTGACCTGGATCTGTAGCTTCATGTGCTCCTCCGCCGTCACATCCCGATAGCTGCAGTTCCTCGCGAGTAGGGTCAGGTTTTCCAGGTCCTCGTCCAGCGATTCTCTTGCGCATTGCCAGCGAGCAGTGAGGAGGTGTCGCGCGAACACCTCGTTTACGGGCTTCACGAAATGCGCCTTGAGGGTTGCGATCGCCGCCTCGTATGTGGCAGCTTTCTCTGTCATCACTGAGATTCGATGGCTCACCCGAGCGTGGAGGAGTAGCAGCTTGAGGGTTTCAGAGGGAGGCGTTGCAGAGGAGTCGAGGTAGGCCTCGAAACAGCGAAGACAATGTTTGAAGATCTTCGAAGTGGCTTCCATGGTGCTGCCGCTGGATAATAAATTGTTTTACCGTCAATTCACAGGTGGCCAGTCTATATGTCGCTCCGGGGAGTGCGGAGCCCACCGGGGTTCCAGTACAAGGTCATAGGTCACAGCACTATACAGACAGTTCATACTTGGGTGAATACATTCACCAGAAGGTACTGGAACGGTTTGGGCTAAGAGCAGGGTTCACCGCCTGCGTGAGATTCCTTTACAGCGCTCCCAAAGCGAGTTTCCAAACTAACACCACCACCTCTGAATACTTCCAGCTACAGAGAGGAACAAGACAGGGCTGCCCCCCCTGTCCCCCGCTCTTGTTCGCGCTAGCGATCGAACCCCTGGCGATAGCCCTGCGGGACACAAAAAGCTGGAATGGGATCCAGAGTGGAGATAGAGAGCACAGAGTCTCACTCTATGCAGATGACCTGCTCCTATATGTCTCGAAGCTGCAGGAAGGACTGCAAGCAATCATGCAGATCCTGAAAGAGTTTTAACCTTCTCGGGTTACAAACTCAACCTGGGCAAAAGTGAGGCATTCCCAGTGAACCCAAGCGGGGGAGGGGCAGAGCTGGAGCGGCTCCCATTTAAATCACCCAAAACAGATTCCGATACCTGGGGATCAAAATTGCCAGAGACTGGACACAGATCCACAAATAGAACCTGACCAGCCTGGTGGAGGGAGTCAAAAAGGACCTTCAGAAGTGGGGCTCACACCCACTCTCCCTGGTGCGGAGAGTGCAGATGATCAAGATTCCTCTTCCTGTTTAAATCCATACCGATCTTCATCCCAAGGCCTTTTTCCAAAATGTAGACATTTTAATCATGACATTTGTGTGGGGGGTAAGAACCTGAATTGCCAAACCAACTCTACAAAAGAGGACAATCAAAGGTGCCCTGGCATTATCAAACTTGCTGTACTACCACTGGGCAGCAACTGTGGAAAGAGTGAGGGGGTGGGTAAACGAACCCAACTCAGAGTGGGTACAGATGGAGGAGGCCTCCTGCAAGGGAACTGCCCTCCGGGCCTTGGCTACAGCAGCACTCCGCCCAGTGTTTGCGGCCATAATGAAAACGTAGGCCCAGTTAAGACAGCACTTCGGGCTGACTAGGATGTCCCCCATGGATCCCATCTGCTGCAACCACATTCCACATTTTCCCCAAGCCATGCGAGATGCCACCTTCAGGAAATGGTGACGGGACAGGGGCACACTGACAGTTTGGGACTTTTACATAGGGCACTGACTCGCGACACTGGACGATCAGATGGAGGAGTGGGAACTTCCGTCAGGACAGGAAATGCAAATAAAGCACTTCCTCCGCAAAGAGACACTAGGGTACCCCGGGGCTCCAGAAACTACACTATTAGAGGACCTGATAAGCAGTAAATGTTGAGGGTGGGGTTTGTGTTCAGGGAGGGGTGTGTATTGGGGCAGGGTTTGGGTTGAGGGTGGGGATTGTATTGAGGGTTGTAGCCACCTGGGGTGGCCACATCCCGATTCCAAAATGGATGCCCACAAAGAGTGCAGGGAAAATTGACCAGCCACAGGGAACACAAGCAGGTGCAAGGTTTCCTGTGTATTAAGATTTGCAGAACCCAGACAGAACCAAAACCAATAGCCATTTACATAGTAATGAGTGGTCTCCAGAAACAATTAGAAACAGTGAAACAATCAGGACAAAGACAGACTCCCCGGCGCCAGTGGGAGCTAGGACAAAGGCAGGCCAACGAACACCTAGGGCCCGCTCAACGATCAGGGAACTGTATTGGAGAAAATCGATGAGAACGATTGAGACCTGGTCCAATTAATTGGGACCAAGTCCGGGGTCCACCCAAAAGGGCTCTAAAGCCCTTGGGACCTATAAGATAGCGTCCCCAAGTTCAATTCGTTCTTCTTGGCCTTGGTTCTCGACGAGGAGAGACCTGCCTAACAGCTTCTTGGCCTTGGCTCTCAACGAGGAGACCTGCCTAGCAGCTGCATCAACCAAGTAAGTCTCAGATCAACGCACGCTACGAGATAGACGCTCCTAGCTACTATTCAGTACCAGCTCGAAGCCGACAGAATCAGAAACGGACAAAGGCCATTGTTCCTCTGATCTGGGGGGCCATTCGAAGCTAAGTACAGGCTTTTAGTAATAGTGGTAGTTTAGTAAGTAGAGTTTTATGCATGAGTATTGATTGACTGTGTGTATAATAAATGTGTAATGATTTCAAACTTACTAACTGGTGTATTGAGTTATTGATCAACACTTGGCTTTG